>NW_016158274.1:11448-37690 GCF_001687245.7 Rhagoletis zephyria | reverse complement strand
AAAAAAAATGTAAATACTATAATCACTTTTTTTTAAAAAGGCAAAAAAGGCAAAAAAAGGCAATATCAAACGTGTATATATGGAATCAGGGAAAGTTAAATCGTGGATATTCTTAATCGAATATACTCTATCTCTTAAGCAGAAAAAAAGGCAATTTCCATAAAATCCGTTCCCTGGTGATTACGAATGCAGCGACTAAAACAAATACGTAGGTAAATTCGAAGACAAATACGACGACGAAGTCGAAGCCGAACACGAAGAAGAATATGACGACGAATACGAAGTGGAATATGAATTCTAAAACGGAAAGACAGATACGACAGTGACTAAAACGACCACGAACTACTAAAACCAAGAAGAGAAATTCGTAATGTGTCATAAAACGTTCTAAAGATCTTTCTCTCGAACACCCCAAAGGCCCTATCATCATGCTGATGATGCTCCTCATTGGATTGATATTCCCACATCGTGTCACAAGAGTAACTTCTTTTCATGATTGACAGTCACGTATGTTCTGAAGCTGCTTTCGATATTTTAGTGAGAATAGACGCTGTGGTTCTTAATCCCCACCAGAATTCGCCTCCTTACTTTCGCTCTCTCCGAAAGTCAAGTTCAGTGGTTGTCCAGAGAACAAGTACTTATCCTCAAAAGTGGATAAGATAATCTCTCGCAAAAGAACCGTTTCCCAGGCGACAAGCTGGGATCCGATAAGATATTACAAAGGCTTTGTCTTGTCTTTGAAATATTCCACGCGAACTGAAACACAAAAACAACGTGTGCAAGAAAAAGCTCTCGGGCTTCATACCCAATATTGTTATGCCTTCACGTTCTTTTTAATCGCTTTTTAAATCTGATTCTGGAACAAATCGAAGCAGATTACTTGGTGTCAAAGAGATCAGTTGTTGCCAAAATCCTTATACCTAATCCTTGCGAAGGCATGACTGAGACGCAAAAAGTGTTCACTGTCTCCTCTTTAAGGCAGGAAGGACAAATAAGGTTGTTTTGTGTACCTATCCTATCTGCTCAATGAAAGCAAATTCATATGCAACTATATTGGGGGAAACATGAGTTTGCCCACCTGCAGTCCCTCGAAGCCTCCCAGTCATTGTCGACCGAGACACTCATTCATTTTCTAACGGATGAGTACAATAATTGGTCAAAGGTTGGAGTACTATAATTGGTTGTCATCTCTAGCCAAATGGTCAGATATCCAATTACCTGGTACTTCCGAGTGACTAATAACATAACTTAGCCGAGACTTGAATTTCTGAATTGGCCTGTAAATAGCAAAAGTGCTGGTCAATGTCTTGAGTGTTGCTTGGATGTCACTAAAGATACTTCTGCCCCTCCACCACGTACTCTATAGTCTTGAGAATAGCAAATACCTCGGCATGTAATATTGAGGCATATTCCCCAAAAAAAATTGCAGTTTACCCTCAGTATTTTCGATATAAAGTCCAGGTCTTGATCATTGTCAGTATAAATGTGCAGAGTCGGGGTAAACATAGAAGAAATTAAAAAGCAGCGTCATAAGATACTCATTAGTGACAAACCCCACGTTATTCCAAAGACTTGATTACATTGCCAAGGCCTTATGTTCAACGTAAAACTTTAATAAAAGAACGGAATCCAGAATTACCCCCAGATAGGTTATGGTGGTTACCACTCCCTACAGTCCAGCAGAGAGACACTTTTAGGAAAGTAAGCCCTTGTGATGCCATTTAGCGAGATCTTGTTTCCTCCCTCAGTTTCCCGTGTAGTATAACCACCTTGTTACCTCATCCCAACGTGGAAGATCGCGCATGTCCACAGAGTCGAGATTTTTATTAAAAATAATAAATTGTGCTAGAGTTGAGCAGTGGCAGGGATAGTGCCCTACTCTCTCCACCTGTTACTCGTCTCTGCATTCCCTTTAAGCAGTGTCCTGCAACGATAACAACCACTACGCAAATAATGGTGCGATCAATTCGTACGAGAGTTTTAGATATTTTCTCATTGACACTTGTCCAGATCTGCTTAGTAACGGAGCAGATTGGTTCCTCCGCCCATCGTTCGTTGCCCAATTCAATGAAAACAGATTTCAATCGGTATTTACACGCAGAGTTAACTGAGCGTAAGTCAGTTCTCTCCCTTGCAAACTTGTTGTTGCGTAGTTACTAGGTATTTAACTGTGTCACTTTCACTTTTTATTTTCGCGAATGGTGCGGTTGTGGTATTGCTGGATCGTTCCGTAAGGCTCCGTTTCAAGTCCAACTTCGCGCATAAAAAATCTGGCAACCCTACTTAGGTTCTACAGTACACCCACGAAAGTATGCTTTTGAGAGCGCCTAGCAAGACAAGATCTATTTTACGTCCGGATTTTGGATATAATTTGAAGCAACTGGAGTTTTTAATAGGATCCTCCGTAATCGGTCGCCCTTGGAGGTTTCCTCAATGTTGCCGCAGAAGTTCTTCCAAGATTCCCTTTGGGCTATTCGGACGAAACTCTTGAAAGTTTTTAAGGCATCCTTGTAGGGTTGCCAAGATCCAGTTATTTTTGCTGGATTAAAGAGATTATCTTTGGACGTGTTATTGGGCAAGAAACTTTGAAAGCTGAGTTTTTGACGTTGACATCAGCAGTCGAATTCCTCCGGTTCTGAAACCAGAAGCTGGTCTCCTGATAGTGTGACCCAGCGGATGTAGACCGAACCTACGTAAGCCGAGACTGAGCACATTTCGTTCTAAAACTCTGTCGCGGTGTCAGAAACAAATATATAGCGCTCGAACTAAAGAGAATGTGCGTGTTCAATTGGGAAAGTCGAAAGAAGCCATTATCGTGATTTGTTACTCGATAAAAAAGGGGGCGAAAAATGTTTCGGTAAAAAGTCATATTATTCTATAGAAGTCCAGGGATACTAATTCAAGATTCATGCAGATTAAAAGCCTGGAAATAGGAATTAAGTAGTTGACAAATATTCTTGTATCAGGGACCAAAAATTTCGAGAAGAAAGGATACAGGGGTCAAATCTAAGAAATCTGTCTGAAATTTTCGGAGTAAGGGCTAAGCGTAATGGTGATAGTTTTTAAAATATTTCACACCTAGACCTGATGATTAGATTAGATTAGATTTAGAGGAGGCAGCAGGTCGACTAGTTACCTCGACCGAATTGTAACAAAACCTCTATTCGACTAAAGGTCATCTTTGATTCACGCATTGCTAAGAAACCTCGCCAGGTCCTTTGGCTGAATGCCATTTAGGTCATGTGCTTCTAGGTACAGCCATCCTAAAAAGATAAGTCTGGACCTAGTGAGGGGTTCACAGTGGCACATAATGGGCCCTGCTGTTTCCTGTTCTCCGCACAACCTACACTGATCACAGTTGACAACTCCAATGTTTGACAAGTGATTTTTTACCATACACTGGTCAGTAAGAAAACCTGTAACAATTATTACTCATGCGTACTGAGGTGAAGGAATTCTTCGGTTCTGCTTGTGATATATCCGAAATGAAGAACTTTAGCCTGTCTGCTACCTTCCGTATTTGTCCTGTAATGTAGTGCTTCGTTCGCATCTCCATGGCCTGGTACATATACATAGGGATTCATAACTTTACACAGCCGCTTTTCTGGCGAGAATATATAATCCACTGGTACCCATATGAAATATGCCCAGCAATATGTATTAAGCGTTGAAGGCCTATTAGTTCCCAGCAGTTCCAGATAGAGGCCCTGGCCTTTTGAATAATTTTGTCTAGGTGCGGGTTCCGTGAGAGCGTGTCATCACGCTTCTATTAATTTGCCCATTTCCTTTTTCCGGAGAAAATGACTATGCTATTTTTCTTGGAGTTTATATTTAACCCATTATTTCTGCATTCTGTAGAAGGTTGGAGATAGTGTCTTCGAATCTACCTTTGATAAGGATGATGATATCGTCCACATAGCCCTCAACGTCGATGCCATTTTCAAAAGGAAGGTAGAGGACCATAACAGAGGGGAGATCACTTCGCTCTGCGGGCAATATTTTTTAGCTGAGAATCTGACTCTTCCTAGTCCCAGAGTGATGGAACGGTTCTGGATTCAAGGACGTTTGCTATACAGCGGCTTGTGAATTCTTGCACCCCTGTTTTCCGAACAAAATTGTCTATTAGCGAGTGTTAGGTTTTATTCAAAGCGCCCTCCACGCCTAAGAAACATTCCGTCGCCACATCTTCACCTCTTTGTCCTTCAAATACTTCTCAACTTTCCTTGTGAGACCCTGCAGAGCGTGGATAGTAGATTTTCCACATTGATAGCTATGTAAAGTGTTTCCGGTAAGGAAAATATCCCTAATATGCCTGCCTACGATTATCTCCATGGTTTTTAATAGAAAGGACGTTAGAATCATTATGGCATGACTTTGGTTGGTCTGCTGGTTATCCTCTTACTTTTGGGATGTAGCGTACAGTCACTTCCTGCCATTGTAGTGGTAGGGATCCCCCCACAAAGCATGCTATGAAAAGCGGTATTTGAAAAGGTAGCAAGCTTCGGGATCCCCTTTGAAGATGAGCAGGGAAAATATCATCTGCTTCAGGTGCTTTGAAAGGCGCTTATTCTATCCTCGTCGAACAGCCTTTTGGCGACTCTCCCAATCCTCAGCGCTGGGTCGTTTTATCCCAGTCTGCGTATGGATGATTATGGGTGTGCTCGGCTAGCAAGTTAAGGGATTCCATGCAATTGTTCGTGAAGGATTCGTCGGTCTTTTCAGGAGCCTTAATTCATCAGTGTGCGTTTTAGCCCACTCAGTGCGAGAAATTTCATATCCTTCGAATAATGAAAGTGAATCATATCTAGAAGTACACAATTCGAAACACAAGCCAGTAAGTTTCCACCGTCAGTTGTGCAGAAGGTGGCGTGCACAGAATTGTTTTCTTGGTAAGTGCGCATTAATACTTATAATGAAAGCAGGGATATTAACGCCGACGCAAAGGCAACAATAAACAAAAGTTCCACGACATACTAGTAGGAATTTTATCTCAAATATCCTGCAAAGCTTCGGCTGAAAATCGCGGCAATATCGCAAGCGCGGGCAACACCCCATTATACTGACACAGTCAAGGGGGAGTGAATTTTCAAAGCAAAACAACAACTAGAGCATTGTTTTGTATACATGCATGTGCCCACAAACATCCCAGAAGAAAGCACGTAAAGCACGTAAAGCACGTAAAGCACGTATGTGTGTCTGTAAGTATTTATTTATTAGAACATGGCTTCTTTGCAAGCCTCAGTTGCTGCTGTACGTATTTCTAGCAGCTCAATGTTGGTTAATGCTGCTGGCGGCGAGGTGGTTGGCCCTGTTAACACCAACACTAACAACGCCGACCAGTCCCTTGGCACACAAATTCGCATAGTGTAGATACCGAAGCGATGCGAACTGTTTTTTGTATGGAAAATCCTGCAATGCCAAAAGGCAATAGCTGCTAAAGCCAGAACATTTTACGAAAGTTCTATCAGTTGTTTGACATTGTTCCTGGCAAAAGGTTGTTCTGACGGACGAAAAGTGCGAATACTCCAGTACACCAAAGATATACACATACAAATTTCTCACTGCAAGTTTTAGTATACCCAAAAAATGTGAAAATTTTTTAAAGCTAAAGTTATCTAATCGTTTCAAGTGTAATGAAAATTTTTGCGAATTGCGAAAAGTGAGAAAATATGTCTGGCTAGGAAAAGCTGGTCTCACGGAGTGTCTTTTGGCAATTTATAAATTTGAAAAGATTTACAATTATCTATATACATAAAAAAAAGTTAATTTAAAAGTGTTTAAAACCAAAAGTAAGCAGGGGGCTTTAGCCAACAGTATGAAGGATTTTTGTTTAAACCCTTTGTGTGGCAATTTTTTTAAAATACAATTCAAAAGCAACAAATTTATTTAGTGTGCTCTTGTTGTTGCATAATTTCACACAAAATACATATGCGTTTATAGCAAAAAGTGTGAAAAGCGCTCTTGAATAAACCTACTTATCTAATAGTCCGGGTAATTTACATACATACATACAACATAGATAACCAAATAAATTTTCCAAAAAATGGCACAATTCGTTACGCACATACAACCAACGTTGCTGGAGGCTTCACAGGGCCATGTACCGCATCATCATGGCCATCAAGTTGGTATGCAACATTCATCACATTTGCCACATAGCGGTCATAATATGCCATCGCCGCCAACAGCGCATAACCATCATACGCATTTGCACCACCAACATCAGCAGCAGCATCAGGAACAACCGCATCATCAACATCACAACCATCACCATAGTCCACCATCGCAAATGTCGTCGCCACCAAGTGGCGCACCATTACACCATCATCATATTGGCAAACATGGTGCCAAGCATGAGCACTTTGGACATCATGGCACCGTAAGTATTACAAATCTATATGTATGTATGATGGTATATCTATGGATATATTGGAGTCTGCGTATGTACGCAATGGCACGCAAGAGAGAATTCTATACCTATCCTTACATACATATGTATGTACATATCTCTAAAATAGGCACTTAACGGTGTCATCAATTGCTCACTTTATATGCGCACATAAATTCATAGTACATATGTGTGTATTAGCTATTTTGGGGAATTAGGTTTGTTTAAGGAATGTTTGTTTTTATCATAAAGATTGCTTAGTAGATTAGTTAATCAACTCCTCATCACACTACTGAGCTTTAAATATATATATAATGGAGTAAGCGTAAAAATAGTAGAGCATAAATTAGTATGAATATACGAATATACTAATATTAGGTTGACTCACTATCCATGCAATGAAAATTCGTATCCTTTTCCCCAAGCTATTCATAAAATTTGGCTAACTGTATGACTCCCAACAAAATAATTGTTTAAAAGTTTTCCAAAAATTCGTCTATTAACACCCAAAGTTTTCAGGAAAAATTGTTCACTAAAAATTTTTCGATTTCAATGGGTTAATTTTTTAGGTAACGATCGATCGCAAATATTTTGGAAATAAAACTCTGTCTAGATATGTACATAAATGCATTTGAACGCTGACGAAAATTATTGCTGAAATTTCATTAATTGGAACCTATCTACCCTACTAGGGATAATTAGGTAGTGCTTGGATACAACAGAACAAGAGATAACGCAAACTGAAATATCTTTTGTATATCTCAGAGAGAGACCCTACCACAGCTGTCCCAAAGATACCTTCGGCTTCCCCAATTCAACCTAAAAGCGCTACTGTTAGGCGAAGTCTTTATAAAAAAGGGTTCGACTATTGAAGCTTTAAAATGGATCAACCTTAGTATGGCCAAAGCCGGATAGAATATGCTCTGAAGTTTCGTCGTCCGCAAGGCAGAGCAAGGCATTCCGACTCTGTGGAATCGCAGTCGGTTGCGACCAGACGGGTATCCAGAAAGAAGCCTGATGCCATTTATATTTTCTAAGACAATATCCTTTCTGTTGAAAGCTCGCTGAAGAGCCAATAGAGGACCGACTGAAACGGCATTTATGTTCCGAAAAAGGCAGTTAGCGATCCTTCTCGTGACAACTTGATGATAACTTCAATACAAATATAGGTCAGTTTCCGTGAAAACTTGGGTGGAAATATATTAAGTTTGCGTATCAAGTGGCTTTCGGCTCACAAGCCTGAAAAGATGATTTAATCAAAGTATAAGAAAGCTACTCCATAATCAAAAGTCTGGCAAGGATGAAAAATGGCAAAGTTCAAACCTCCTCAGGCGGTCCTTTATATAAAATGCATGGGAAATTTTAAAACTCTGGCTGTACCATTAAATGTTAACCAATTTCAAAATGCAAACAATACGGGTCACCTTATCCGAAGTGCTCTTCAGTAGCTCGTTTCTGTAACTCTTCTCTACCGATTATTTATCTACTGGTAGAGAATATACGTCATTCTCTATTACTCATTAGCAGTAGAGGACAGGGCGGCGAATTCATATCTCAATTCGCCTTGGTAGAGAATAGTTACAGCAACGAGCTACAGTTCTGATGATTAAAAAAAATGGACCACCCTAATGTTCATGTACACTAAACGTTTATAGTAAACATCCATAAATACTTGCATGTACCTATGTATATACACATATCCTGGTCGTTGCCCTGTGGGGAAAATCTCCAGTTCTGAACTGGTGCACTTCTAGTACATTTGGACCCAATACAACTGGCGAATTTTACATGGCGATATCCTAGGAAGTGTCAATTGCCCCCGCTGCATCCCTGTTCTGAACTAGTCCTAAATTTTATAGCTCCGAGCCAGTTCTAAAATCGACAGACGAAAGAAAAAATATCATGATTTTTCAATCATTTTGGTTCTTCCGTGTGTGCGATTTTAAATAATTTTCTAAGAATTGTGTTTTCAATTTGAAATTAAATTTGTTCGAATGATTGTAAGAAATGTACGTTTACATAACTTTGGCTGTAGCATAGTTTGCAGATGTGCTCGCTGTTATTTGTTAGATTCCAGACGGTCACAAGATGTTCAAATGTTAACACAAATTTTTGTTTTTTACTACCAAACTATGAAAAAGCATCTGCGAAGTGCAGAATGAAGGCGTATTTGAACGAAAAACCCACCAAACACATATCTATGTACAGTATGCTGCATCCCTTTTTCGAAAGTTTCGAACCATTTCTAAATTCGTCACCTTCGATATAAATTTCTAATGAAAAAAGTGAAATAAAATGNTCTAAATTCGTCACCTTCGATATAAATTTCTAATGAAAAAAGTGAAATAAGATAGTTTTTTTAAAAGTACACCATTTCGCTGATTTTGAACTGGTGGAGATCTAGTTACTATCGGATTGGCGTTAAAGATCTAGTACGGAACTAGAAATTTGATTCACTAGTTTGGGGTTTCCCTGCAGGGTGGTTGCTTACTACGTACTTACATATGTACACACTACTTATGAACAAAGGATGACGTAATATTTGACTGCTTTGGAGATGCTGTGCAGACATAATTTAAAGGTTTGGATTTCAAAGTTGTCGCCGCTTTGGGCCGTAACCCACATAACTACATGCACACATACATATCTAGTGTGCACACACACATTAAGGAGTTTTGTTTTTGGATTTAAGGATACACGCCATCACGAAATGGCTTTCTATGTACTAGGGCGATCGGAAATGTTTCACAAAGGAAGATTTCTGCATTTCATAAGGTGTGATGTGAGACATCGATAGATTCAAAACAGTGAGATACAAAAACTAAAAAAAAAATAAATCAAGGGATTTTTTATGAAGGGAGAGGAGGACGCCAGATATTTATATGAATTTATGGGACGATCGGTCGGACCAACGTAAAAAACAAAAACGAAAAAAAAACGAAATAATAAATCATTGCGTGAGTGTTTGGTGGGGCTGAGCGGGAATTGTCATCTACTTTGCACAACTTGACCGTTTGAACGAAGCGATCAAGAAAGGGCGACCAGAATTGGCGAACAGAGGGGCTCTGTTCCATTAAGACAATGCCAGGTCACACATATTTTCGATGATTCCGCACAAATTGGCGGAACTTGATTGAAAAAAGCTTTAATGCATCCACTGTTTAGCCCGAACCTTGCACCGTTTGACTTTCATTTGCTTCGGTCCCTGCAAAACTGTCTTGATTATAAAAAAAAAAACTGGCCGACCAAAGAAACGCTGAAAAGCACTGGGCCGATAAACCACAGAAATTCTACACCGTTGAAATTATGAAGCTACCTGAAAACTGGCAAAAAGATTATAGATAATAATGGCCAATATGTACATTGATTATAATTGATTTTGAACAAGGATGTTTTTTTTTCAAAATTTTACCCAAAAGTCAGCGGAAACTTTTCATACGACCCAATCTATTAGAAGTTGAAAATAACTACCCAGATTCAACACAAATATTTTGAATTTAAAATAATTTTAAAACCGTTCAATAAAGCAGAGAGTACTATCTGACTAGAACCCGTGATAGACGCATTAATTATAAAAAAATTCAACAAAAAAGTCTTTCATTCACATTTCAACCACTGTTGTCTGCGATCCACAAACCTCAAACTACAAATAGTGAAGAGCAGGCAGAATCATATGTATTAGCAAACTATGTAAATACAACAAACTATCTACAACAGAGAGCAATGTGCAAATAAATTTTCGCTTCTTCTCTCTGAGTTCTGATGATTTTTAAAAATAGATTAGCGTTGTTTTGAAAAATTCTGCTCGAAACAACCGAAATATTCAGCAAACAAGTGATCTTCAATAGAAATTGGCTCAAGTAAAAACTCTATCCACATGTTTCTTTGCGAAATTTTCAAATTGGATTTCATTTTCTTTTGCAGTACGAAAAATGTTTTACCACCAACTGCACGTCGAACAATATTACATCGTGAAGAGCTATTAAATGTATTTAGAGCGCTATTAATTAACATTATTGATTAACAATTACCCAACGAATTGAATAGAAAGTCGAGAAAATGTTGTCACTGAAGAAACGCTTTCCATCGCTACAAAGTTTGGGTGTAAGTGAAGAGTCCTCTGTGCAAAAAGAAAACAAAAAAGAAAATTTTATATACATATATACATATATAAGAATTGATTACATGAAGGCAGAAAGCTGCTACATAGTTAATGGACTAACAATTATTGTTGTGTTTTACTACATAAAAAAGTTATTTTATTTTAATTGCTCAGTGGCTTGTCGTCGACAACGAATTATTTGTGTTACTCGAGAAAATTTATGTAATATTCCATTTTACATATTTATGCTGTTTTGCTTGTTGTAAGAATACACAAAGGTACATAAGCTTAAATGTATATGTAAGTATGCATATACATATATAGACACAACATATTTGAATACCCTATAGGAAAAACTGCAGCGCGCTTTCATACCTCAGGAAGTTTGTGCAAAGATTTAATTGGTAGTGGGTCTTTTCTTTAACTAAAAAGGTGAATCTCTTCCACGCACTATTCTAACTTGAAAATTCTATATGGCATTAAAGCTAAATTAGTACTCGTATTTGACCCAGCTTCGAACTACTTCAATCTGTGCCGCGTGTCTTTATGTTGTTACGCATACCTCCGATCGGTAAAAAGTTGTTTCCTTTTTTATAAAAAAAAACAATTGGTGCTTCCCACAATTTACTAAGTGATTTGTCGAGCTCCTCGTCAAACTTGCTGTATGCGTCTTTATTTTGCCTCCAAACGGCAGATGATTTTTTATGAGAAGTTATGTATTAAATTACAGAAATATACTCGATAATTCGCCATTGCCTGCTAAAAGAGGATTCTGGTGGATGCTGATTCGACCAAGAATCGACTTTGGTTCTTATCAGATGGTTGGTTGGTTAGGAGAAGCTTCGCCTGGGCACTTGCGCGGGAACAATTTTGCCAGACTTACAGTTTTATATGTAAATTACAGCTTTTACACAAGCTTAAAGTTGCGGCCGCTGTGCTGTAGTGGGAGGCAGCCTGGATTCAAGCCCTGGTCAAAGCAACATCGCAAAAAAATATAGAAAAAAGGTTTTTCTTAATAGCGGTCGTCCCTCGGCAGGCAATGGCAAACCTCCGAGTGCATTTCTGCCATGAAAAACAACTTCTCATAAAAATACAATCGCCTTTCGGATTCGGCGTAAAACTGTAGTTTCCTGCCCTTTGTGTAATAACGTCAAGGCGCACACTACAAATCAAAGGAGATGCTCGGCCAAACACTAAGTTACATACCGAAACAACGCGGCGTCAACGCGGAGCGGTTGGAAAATAGGATTTCGACAGGGCGTTAGGTATTGCAGTTGACTGCAGAAAACGGCGTAACTGTCGTTTTCCTGTTACACACAAACAAACCTATGCTTATTGTTGGTGTTATTTCTGCATTTGACGTAGCGTTGACGCTTTTGTTTAGGTATGTCACTTTCGCGTTAAGCTAGTCGTCAGAAAACGCTCCGCCCAACGCTTTTGTTTAGGTATGGCAATAACATATGTGCCAATCTATTTATATTATTAAAGTTGTTTAAATTGCCTGGCCTAGGTAGGATAAGCGTAGATCTCGCCTTCTCTTCAGTTTGGAGCGACCAACGCTCCGCCATGTTATTGGAATTCTCAACGGGCACTGCCTTATGGGAACACACGCTGCCAGGATGGTTTTGCAGCCAAACGATTACTATCGTAGCTGCCGCGATGAGGAGGAAATCGAAAGCGTGGAGCATTACCTATGCCACTGTCCCGCTTTGGCAAGGGCTCGTCGACGCTCGCTCCTTCGCTATTCTTTTGAGTGTCTGGCTGAGCTGGATTCGGCCAGTATCTACGATTTTGTTCGCTTCATCAGAGCGACAAATTGGTTCCATTTCTGAGGTAGGAGGAGGGACGCTAGGAGTCTCAAATATTGCATCACAATGGGCCAATGGAGGCCTAAGTGTACCCTTTTCCTATAACCTAACCTATTCCCAATCATATACAAACTATTGAAACAGTGCTACATAAATTAGTGGCAGCTGGACTTCGTTTGAATGCTAGCAAGTGTGAATTTTTCAAAGAAAAAGATCTCGTATTTGGGATTTTCAATCGATAGAAATGAGCTAAGCAAATATAAAGATGGGGTTGCCGCAGTTTTAAATGCACTTGTACGACGAAATTTCACAGAGTTGAGAGAATTTCTATGTAGGTATGCTGAACTATTACTTTGCTTTTATATCGATTACTAAAAAAAGATGAAAGCTTCAGATGGGCAAAGGAGTGTCAAGATGCGTATTACGGTGAATGAATCAGTTTTTCAAAATAAAAGTTTTGAGTTTCCAGCGGTAATTTGGATATCTAGAGGCGGTTTTTTGAAATCTCGATTTTTCGAATATCGAATAAACCATTTTTTCACTTCATACAAATCTTGACCTCTCAATAAAAGGTTTGAGTTTTTTGAAGTTTTCAAGACTTTTTCCAGTTTAAGGGAAACAATTAAATGGTTTTAAAATTATATCCTAGGCTATTTGGAGATGAACTGGATCATAACAGGATAACCGGATGATAGTTGATTCCAATAAATGAATGTTTGGTTTGTTGCTTTTTCCATTTTTCCCAATAAAATAATCGTGGTATAAAGCTCAATAAAAATATTAAAATTAAATGTTAATAAGCCACAATAACATTGACGAATGTTTGGTGCTTAAACGTTTTCTACGTGTTTGACCAAGCTTCTCCTCCAATTCGTGTTCTGCTTCTTGATGTTGTGACACAAATCGAGAGATCCACATTTTTACTCCACATACCAATAAGCTTTTTTATGCGAGATGTACACTCGGAGGTTTGCCGTTGTCTGCCGAGGAGCGACCGCTTTTTGAAAAAAAAAAACTTTTTTTCAGTTGCTGAGACTAGAAATTTAATTATGGACCCCCCGAGTGGCAGTAGGCACCTCTAAGCACTCGGCAACGGCGGCAAGAGCACTACTCAAACCCGAAAAAAGTTGGAGAGAATGCTGTTCATAACGTGGTGTTAGATAAATTAATAGGAGGTGAGTTTAATAGAGCTGCGCCACTCGCACTTTGGAACCGTTAAAAATAAAGTTTGGGCGAAATCATTTCTTTGGTGGCCGAATTTGGATCGCAGCATAGAGCATTTAATATCAAACTGCAATCCCTGCAAGCATGCACAGCCCTGCACGGAAGCAGCTTGGTCAAAAATTCATGTGGATTTGGCTGGTTCTGTATACAATTTCTATTTTCTTATATGTAGTTATTGACTCGTATTCGAAATGGGCGAAGGTATTCAAAACTAAAGAAATTATGTACTATTTACGAGTTTTATAATTGGGGTATTCCACCGTCACGGGTGGGACATTTGTACAGTAAAAATGTACTTCTTTAAATTTAAAAATATAAAGTTCTCCAAAATTCTACATTTTGTTAGTTTACACCGAATTCACTATTATACGAGTTATTACCAAATACGGAAAAAATTCCAACTTACTTTGATATGGGAAAAAATTCGAGTTATTCGAGAACTTGCTTTTTGGAGCAGATATAATTTACGGAAACTCTGTGAATTGATTTCACTTTTCTGTGTAAACTTGATGTCTTGTAATAAAAAAAGAACTACGAATACTAACAAAGCAAAAACTTATACAAAAATCATAGATTTATTTAAAAAAAAAAAATCCGAAATTCTTGTCACAGGTGGGACACGTACGAATTTTCATATGAAAAGGAGCTTTTAGTATGGACCAAAAAATAAGAAGCCAATTAGAGGTCCAATTGACTCACGTTTTATCTTAAAAAATTATTAAAAATCAACGCGATTTCCTAGCGTCTTAAAATTTTTGCTTAACTTACTTAAATTTAATGGGCTACAAAATTGCATACCTATAATTTTTCTAAAAGTTCTGAATAAAAAGTTTAAAAGTTTTGCGTGTGATTGTAAAAGTTTATTTAATTTTTATAATTTTTGTACGAAGTTTGTAATGTGGATTTATGTAGACTTTTATAAAAACACTATAAACACTAAATAAACAAACGAAAAAACCAAAACTGATCTAAATGCCACTTAACCCTTATCTAGGGCTGCCAGACGTCCCGGTTTTCCGGGACATGTCCCGGTTTTAGGCCATTTGTCCCGGTGTCCCGGTCCAACCCTAAAATGTCCCGGTTTTTAAATCTAATCGATTGTAAGGAGCCATGAAATCTACCAACTATTTGGTTTGCTTATAATGAGCCCCTCCAACTAGTCTGAATAAAAGTACCAACTACCGACTTCAATTGTAAAACTCTAGCATCGCTAGATAGTTGCACATTGCATAGTATACATATATCGATTATCGATGTAAAGTGTTCTTCCTAATTAGCTACAGCTGTTTTTGTTTTGCGCTAAGTATTTGGTTGTTCGAGTTGAGTGTTTCTGATTTCATTGTAAGTTTTCTCACAAAATTTATAAAATAGATATGTTTATAATACATTAAACCACTTTTAGAAAATGCCAAAAAGGAAATGTAAATTCCTTCTCTCATACACAGAGGAATGGTCTTTTATGAAACGTGGGAGAAGTGAACAGAAGAGAGGCGATATATGTATACGCAGGGGGAATTTTAGATTTTGAAGATGATGTAAATAGGTTTTTTGATGTAGCAAATAGTTACTTGGAAGAGTGGAGTGTCCATTTCAATGAATATAGCGTTTTTAGTTGGATGACTTTGGAGAATGAACCAACTTGGCAAGAAGTCCAAATGACTGTAATGTATTTAAGTAAAAAAAATATAACAATTTCTGATGACTGCTTTGAAGAGGTAATATATTTAAAGCAATTTATAGAAAGTCAAACTGATGATTTTAAATGTAAAAATCTAAATGAAAAATGGCTTTATTTTTTTAACAAAACTAAAGAAAAGGAGAGAAAAAAAAATTTACTTAAAATAGTTCAATATTTATATGCGATACCTGGTCATAATGCTAATGCGGAACGAATTTTTTCTCTTATTTCATCTCAATGGACAAAGGAAAGAAATTCGTTGAATATCAGTACCTTAGAGAGTATTATTCAATGCAAATTCAACTTAAGACTGACTTGCACAGAATTTTACAATTATATTAAAAATAAGCCAGAAGTTTTGGAACAAGTTCTGCGCAACGAAAAATATATGTCTGTTTAATTTTATCCTTTTATACTTATGTAAAAAATGTTCCATTCACGAAACCTAGTATTTAAACATACATACATAGATACATATGTACCTACTTATTTATATGAACCACTTTAAAAGTATTTATTTTGATTTGTAGTTGTGATTAGCTTTTTTAGAGTACCTGGAAGGTATATCATTTCTTTACGGTTTTATTTTTGGTTGTGTAAATAAAAATAATACTTATGTGCGTAAATAAAAATATGTAAATTTTTTTTGGGGGGGGGGGTGTTATTTCTTGAATTTTCAAAGTGTCCCGGTTTTGCCCCAGGGGGACCTGGCAGCCCCACCCTTATCGCTTCTTTGTTCATATACAGGTTTTGAATTTGAATTTGAAAAAAAAACTAATTGTCGAAATTATCTGGGTTTTGGTAAAGTACATTTATTTTGCATGAAATACGTAAAATCACCATGAAGAGATTCCGGGCATGAATAGTTCGTTCCCAGTAGAAATAGTTACAAATTTAGCACTGCTTAACGGCCCCAGGTCATCCATCCACTAACGGGCAAGCAGAAAACTTTGTAAAAACGTTTAAACGATTTACATACATATTTATGCAAATCTGAAAAGTGGTTCAGATAATCTGAATGAAATTATAGATACATTTTTATATAACTATCGATGTACTAAGCATTGCTCTACAGGTGCATCCCTAGCGAAATTACTACAAGGACGGTAATTGAAAAATAGGTTATCTGTGCTTAAGCCGCCGCTAGTGAAAGAAAAGATTTGCGAAAGCCAACAATTAAATGTTAAAAGCCGTAGGGGTAAGAGAGATGTGCCTTTTGATAACGGGGCGAAAGTTTACGTTCGCGATTCTTCTAATACGAAGAAGAAGATTGACTGGCAACAGGCTACAGTTGCTAAAGGGTACTCGGCAGTGTGATCAGATGATCACAAAAAGCGAGGCTTTGAAAAAAGGTTAGAAAAAGTTCTACCCGATGAAAAATTAAGTTAAAAAGAAGTCAGTATATTCATTCCTTAAAAAGTTTTCGCCAACTCGATAATTCCCGCGAAACCGATTTTTTTTTAAATAAATTTTTAAATCATTCCCAACAAAATACAAAATAACATCTTTCAGGTTAATAACGGCTACATTACTTCAAGGTATGCAAAATGGAGTTCAGTTTAGGAAACGAAATAAAACTAGTAATACGCCAACAAATCAATTGTTTCAAAAATACAGTATGAGGCAAATTTCGTAGTACTATTTTTTAAAACCTAAGAAACAGCTAAGAAAGAATGCTCTCAAGGAAATCGTACATTGCTCTGTTATTGTAATATTTGAAATATTACGTATTTCTAATATAAATATTTTAAGTAAAAAAGGCCAGCAAAAAGGCACGAAGTCAGAATGAAAATTCTGAGGCTGTGACTTCAAATTAAATGCTAAATCTAGCCTCAAAAATGCCAACCTGGTCACACTGGTCGTCGGTCTTATCATTGCATTTTAGCACACAACAACAGAAGAAGAAGAAAAGTATTAGGCGGCTCATATATCAGATGATTCCCGGCGGTGTAAGTGAAAATAATAACAGCGTACAGTGGTTCGACTAACTATATGGAGGCAGTTGGAAATAATAATTAACCTGCACAGATTTCGCTGAAACTTGACATGTGCTCTAATTTTATTTAGGAAGAGCGAATTGTCAAATTTGTTGAAGATGCAATATCGTCCCCTCTTGTGGGCGGAAACATTAAATTTCATTAAATTTCGATGAAATTTAGTTTGTACTCTTCTTTTCTATTAAAAAACCCTAAATATTAAATATGGGGAAGTTAGATCACTATAACGTCTACAACATGCAAAAAATGTGGGCTCAATCATTCGAATTTTGGTTAATTTTTGTTTTCTGCCACTCTCAGAAGAGCAAAAGTTATATATAAAAATTATATATTTGTAAAATTTTTCCATTTTTCTAAAAATTATTTTCGCGAAATTTCGCAAAAAGAAGGTGAAAATCAAAAAATCAATGAAATTGTAATTTACATATATTTGCAAAGTCGTGCGAAATGATCCAATGCTCGAAAACCACATGAAATTCTCTACAACATGCGTATAATTTCAAGACCTGACGAACTGGTACTCACACTTCTTTTTACTAAGAATCTTTACTACAGTGTTGCCATTTTGGTGCTTTTGGAGCTAGATTCAGATCTACATTTTTCTATTTAGCTCTGAAAATTGGACTTTAGCTAACTATCTCTCTCAGGCGGCCACGGTAGAAAAGGAAAGCCAAAACTTAAGCGTTGATGAAATTACAAATTTCGAAATGCGGTGGAAAAACATACATCTGTATACACGGGAAAACACCGACTCCACCATAAACTCTTGGATCTAAGTTAAAGAATTCAAAAATTAATTAGAAGAAAAAAGTTTTTACCTTCCTTATTTTACTTTAACCCTCTAGTAGGCCAATTTTTTTATGAGTTGAAAAATTCAGGAATGGGTGATTTTAGCACGAGAAATCCAAAACTGATGTCCATTTCGATCTGTGACAGTAACTTTTTCCTACAGGGGAGAAAAACCAAGACCGTCTGGAGACGGGCTCGCCGATATACTTACACATATTTTCAGCTTTCTCTTACACAATGTTGACCTACGAACCGGCAATGCCGTCTGCAGACGGTCAAAAATGCAAAACTGGGGTTTTATATGTCGGCAAGCCGGTCTGTAGACGGTCTGTGTTCGAAAGCAATTTTCTCCATTTCGAATGGTGACATAATTATAAAACTTATATTAAAATACGGTGCTTTTAACAACGAAATCCACCGAATTTTTTTATATCAAAAAATTTTTCAAAAGAAAAAATTTCTTTAATTACGAAATTACTAAATAGCAAGAAATTATTAATTTTAACCGTGTTTTCAAAATCTGTAGTTCAACTGCCGATTAAAATAAAACGGATTGACATAACGGATTAAAATTTACTTCGCCGTAAGGGTACGATTTTTGTCTAAAGATCGTGCCTTACGAATATAGAAAAAAATTATTATAGGTGCACTAAAAAGGTGTTTAGTTAACGACCGTTTGGAGGCGGTTCTGCCTACTAGAGGGTTAAGGAGAGAAGGAAATACAACTTCTCAGAAGAATCCGAGTTTTTATGGTCAATACAAATATTTGAAATTGCAAATTCTAACAGTTTGTAAAGTATTTTTAGTTCTTTGTCTATTGTCAATGAACTCGAAATGTATGCACCTTATTTTAGTTTTAAAGTTTTTTCACTTAAATTTTTAAAATTCGTTGTGTTTATTAAAATTTCTGAAAATGTAAAAACAACTTTACGTCAATAAATGCCCAACTTAAAAAAAGTTAGCTCGTCATTTTAGCTAGTATTAGTATTATTTGGCAATTTTCTTCTGGCAACACTGATCTTTAGCATCTATTTTTCCAGGTAAATTTTTTGATAACAAAAAAGAGAAAATACCAAATAAGTGATAAACAATTTCACGAGAATAATTATTATTGACACTTAAAGAATTGATTATAGTGGGAAAAGAAACACTTGCTGTAATGGGTTCACCGCTAAAAGCAACTAAACTAATTAGTCGGTATCGCGCCGATTCTAGTTTTTTTTTTTTTTGCAAATGTACCATTCGTAGAGAGAAGGGTGAGTAAATAATGTGAAATTTTGTATTTATGACTATTACTTTTCCCTCTCTAACCGCCCTATTCCCACACGGCTGACAAAACTCAGTGGCCGTACTACTGCGCCTAATACTGTGACAACGGCGAAACAATGTTTATATTATGTTTTAGGCGCAGTAATTGTGACAATAATCATATGATGAATTTTGTCAGTGTTGTGGGAATAGGGCGGTAAGTCCAACCGGTTTTTTAATCAACTGACACCAAGACTTTTTTCCACATGCCTCCATATAGTAGTCGAAACACTGTGGAGCCTAGTGAAAACTGCGGTTGAAAGCAAATTACCGATTACAGCTACATCAGGTCTCAAACACTTCGACTGGTGGTGAGGTAGGAGAGGCGCTTGATCTGTCAAAGGCTCAAAAAAGTAAAAGTTTGCGTAAAGTTCAGCGTATTAATTACAAAAAATAATGTGCACTTATTTATTATAATCACTTATTTAAAAAAAAATAGTTTGAAGTCCAGTGATAAGCAAATTACTATTAGATTGAGATACACCCTTGCCCTCTAGCGGTAAGCGGTATATAACTATACTTCTGTTAATTAGCCATTCGAATCCATTGTTAACGAAGATAATAATAAATCAGTTGCAATCTACTTGCCGAGCGAATCGCACTGAAAATACATCACATAAAACATGGCCAACAGTAGGTATGTATTAGAAAGGCCTACTATCTCCTACCGCGCAGGAATGATTTGTTTCGACTAGGTTAGGTTAGCAGCGCGTGTATGAAATGTGCTCTTTTTGAGCAAGGGTTAGAAGGAGGCACATTCTCCTAGCCGGGTGAGAGAAAAGAAGGAATTTTCAAGGTATTAACCTGCAGTACCAATTTATATCTCGAATGTAATGAGGAGATCTAAGAGTTTCATTTCCGCTATCTCCGCCAGACTGTTGAAGACCAGCACAGAGTAACAACGCTGATATGGCTCAGTGATACTAAAGTCGCACGACATTTCCCTACAACCCCCAATTTATCTATTCATGCAAAATAGGGTTCCTACGCCTTTTATGGAATCAAGACCGAAATTTCGTGTTGAAATTGTAGCTTAGCTTCTTACGCAAGTTTCTCCTATTCGAATAAGATTCGGATGATTAAACTAAATTAAATCATTTATAATACATGCAAAAATATTTCCTAGATGTTGGCTTTGGTTTATTATTTTCCAGGCCGTAGTCGCGGTTTTTCAAGCTGTTACATATGCCGAGTCAAAAGTGGAGACGAAGTTTTTTATTTGCTTCTTAGAAATGTCTGGCGCTTGATTTAAAACTGACTGTCCAGTAGGGCGGGTCGAAAAACACAAAATTTGTGATACGAAAATTGTGTAGATCTCAACAGGTGCTATTTTAATCCCTTATTCTTGAACATAAGAGCGGGAATAGTGATTTTTAAAATTTTTACAACGACATGTGTACATAAAATCCCGACCTGATTTCCTATCATAAAATCATAAAAAATAAATTGGGCAAATTAAAAGTAAGTAACATCAATATTTTAATCAATTAATCTTTATTTCCTACTTAATTTTTCAATTTATTGAAATAGCCATTAATAATTTGATAAAATTAATAGATTATTTTTGTCCGATTTACGATTTAATTGTATCGTAGTGCTGTGTTTCATTAACCGATCAATTGTAAATTAATCGCAAAATATTTTCAAGAAATATGAGTTGTGTAATTGTCTAACCATTGTTTTTTGCTAGCTGCATCAACTTTACTCGACCGAAGGTTCACAAAGATTCATTTCAAAGATCCGTTAGCATTGGCCTCACAAATGAAATTCTTGCGAAATGAAATATTGTGCGCAGATAATGTTATGGAAACGAATAACGAGTCGTCACCAGAATCAGTAGAAAATGAGTTCGATCTTTGGGCACCTCATAAATCTCTTTTACACAAACGAAGGCGAAAATATATTGATTTATGTAGGTCACCCACAAGATGAAATGAGTTTTTATTTAAAATTTTAAGTCCTAAAACTAAAGCGGAATATCATCGACACTTGGGAGGAAATGAAAACAGTGTACTCGAAATTTTACGGACTTTCGAAAAAAGCACTGTCATTTAGTTGCCACTTCGGTGCCTGCAAGAGAATTAGAANAACAGTGTACTCGAAATTTTACGGACTTTCGAAAAAAGCACTGTCATTTATTAGAGAATTAGACATTTTTTACGGAAAAGTTTTTTTTGTGAATACTCACAGTGCCTTTAAAGATTCGATTAATCGATTATTTCTAAATAATTGCAATTAATTTTTTTTTGCTTGTGATTAATCATGTGATCANAAAGATTCGATTAATCGATTATTTCTAAATAATTGCAATTAATTTTTTTTGGCTTGTGATTAATCATGTGATTAATTGNTAACATCAATATTTTAATCAATTAATCTTTATTTCCTACTTAATTTTTCAATTTATTGAAATAGCCATTAATAATTTGATAAAATTAATAGATTATTTTTGTCCGATTTACGATTTAATTGTATCGTAGTGTTGTGTATTGTAAATTAAATTGTAAATTAATCGCAAAATATTTTCCNAAATTAATAGATTATTTTTGTCCGATTTACGATTTAATTGTATCGTAGTGCTGTGTTTCATTAACCGATCAATTGTAAATTAATCGCAAAATATTTTCAAGAAATATGAGTTGTGTAATTGTCTAACCATTGTTTTTTGCTAGCTGCATCAACTTTACTCGACCGAAGGTTCACAAAGATTCATTTCAAAGATTCGTTAGCATTGGCCTCACAAAAGAAATTCTTGCGAAATGAAATATTGTGCGCAGATAATGTTATGGAAACGAATAACGAGTCGTCACCAGAATCAGTAGAAAATGAGTTCGATCTTTGGGCACCTCATAAATCTCTTTTACACAAACGAAGGCGAAAATATATTGATTTATGTAGGTCACCCACAAGATGAAATGAGTTTTTATTTAAAATTTTAAGTCCTAAAACTAAAGCGGAATATCATCGACACTTGGGAGGAAATGAAAACAGTGTACTCGAAATTTTACGGACTTTCGAAAAAAGCACTGTCATTTATTAGAGAATTAGACATTTTTTACGGAAAAGTTTTTTTTGTGAATACTCACAGTGCCTTTAAAGATTCGATTAATCGATTATTTCTAAATAATTGCAATTAATTTTTTTTTGCTTGTGATTAATCATGTGATCAATCAATTATTATATGTTTTTGTGTTTTTCGACTCGCCCTACTGACACATACTTATTCCAAACACTTTCCTTTTAATTAAGTCGAGCGGAGTAGATTTGAAAAATATACCTGCATACATATATTCATTTCGTGAGAATCAATTTCCTTCAAGGTTAATATATACATACGTTTGCACGGCACCGTCGCACAGTGGGAAATTCTCTTAATGTAGCACGAAAAAACCCCAACTTTCATTTAAAACATTGCAGAGGTTTGAAATTTAGAACTTATGCACAGATGGGCTAAGTCTTACTTATCACCAAAAATGAGAGGTTTAGGTTAAGAACGCGTGGCATTTTGTATATATGAAGAATATTGGAAAAAAATGATTGTTGAAATTCGATACATTTACTAAAAATACAAGTAACACCATTCATTATTTGTATCTAAATCGTTGTTTTAGCTGCAAAAACTATTATGTTCATGATTTTCATTACATTGTGTTATAGGAATATGTAAATATGTTAATGGAAATAAACAGACAACTACAATAAGGCCAGTTACAATTCAGATCCAAATTTATTTTCTGAACTTGTATATATTAGCAAAATTAAGTATAATAATCAGGTTATAGAGTTCATTGTTAAATAAATATGTATGTAATTAAGTATGTATGTATATATGTATACATATACATACCTATATGTACATAGTAAAGTGAAAAGTGAAAATCAAAAAATTAATAAATTTCAGTCACTTCTCCTCCAAATTTGACAGCAATGATACAACTGTGCTTAATGGTTTTGAATTTTGAGCATGCAATTATTTATTTTGCAAATAGATGAAATTAAAGGATCTGAGCTCAAGAGCAAAGCGTTAAATAGATCCTCCATAGTTTTTCGCGAGAGATTTTTCAAATATTGTGCTGTCGGATATATCTGAAGTAGAGATGGGCACGGGACTAAATATTTAATCCCGATCCTGCCAATCCGGAAATTCGATTTTCGGGTCCCGTGGGTCCCAATATCTACCTATAAAGCAGGCTACAAACGGACAACAAATTTAAACGATCGGTTGAGATTTCAACGTGTGTGGCGTGGTTTGCAAACCTATCGAAGGTTGACAAAAATGTTCATGTCTTTCAACTTAATTTTAAATAATAAAAATAATAATGAAATATCAGGCATCCTCCGATTATTTTGTTTTGCCTTACTGTTCGTTTTCGTCTCAATAAAACATTAAAAGTCCATATTTCAAACATCGTTTTTAAGGAAGATTTTGTGAATTTGCGGGGGTAACGGTTTTATCGGGAGTGTTGGGAAAGGATTTTGGTCCCGCCCTGCCCGCCATATTTTTACAGATCTTCCCGATACCGCTCATCCCGGCCAATTTTAAATCAGTACCGTGGGTCCCGCGGGTCCCGCTATCCCGCGCCCATCTCTAATCTGAAGTCCTTGTTTCGCGCCTCTATAGCTATAGTACTCCTTTTCAAAACTCTACATCAAAATAACAGTCACTAAAAAATTTTACAAACAAAAACAATTATTTACACAAGACGGACAGAATCTTTAGTCATGAAATGATATAGAAAAAATTAAACTTACGTTAGATATCGTTAAATGCTAGAAAAAAAATGTAATTAAGTATTTATTGCAGATGTAATTGATCAACACGTGAACCCGTTTAGTTTCATAATAAAATTATAGTTAAAAAAACTAAACCTTCCCTATTATAATTGCCATTCGTACTGTCATCAGGTATGTAACTTGAGAATAGAAATCGCTGCATCTTTTAGGCGCATCAATATTACATAGTTACATCCCGAGCTAATAAAAGGAAGGTAAAAACTATACACAACAAAAACTGNTGCATCAATATTACATAGTTACACCCCGAGCTAATAAAAGGAAGGTAAAATCTATACACGACAAAAACTAATTTAGTTTGCTCGACTTTTACGCGTCAGAGATTCAAAAGCAAGAGGAGAAATAGAAAAATATAAATACAGTTATAAACTATGGGAATTTGAACACAAACTCCCGTCACAATTTTGCACCATTTGAACAAAGCAAAGTTTGACTTTTTTCATGCTAGATGGAGTATTTTCGCCACTGTGCGTCGGTTACATGGACATAATACATGTGTACTAGAAATAATAACGAACGATGGCGCGATTTAACCCAATACACTTTATAAGAAAAACAAAAGCGAACATTATTAGGGTAATGTGACGTGGCAGCGCAGAGCAGTCATCTGTTAGTAAGTATATGCCTGAATTTAATGGGACTTTTTACATTTTACATACATAAATAAACACATATTTGTCAACGCAATTTGCAGTATATCACCGAATGAAATTTTGTTTATGAGAACATACTGTAAGGTGGTTCAACGGCATGAAAGGGACTAAACGTTGAATTTTATACGCAGTCTGCCAAATAACCTCTTTTAACTACAAGAAATTTATAGTTTTCTAGTCATTTGTTCTTTTTTGGTACACCTATGTATTTACATGCATACATATCGAGCCCTAACCGCCAAAATAACGTAAGCGACATATTTTTCCAAATTTTATTTTTGATACAGAAATATTCCTAGAGCATCAAGATGTATTTCTGCATCGAAAATAAATTTTTGAAAAAAATGGCGCTTACGTTATTTTGGCGGTTAGGGCTCGATATGAGTCAATCTACTGGGTGACAGGTAATAAGGTCAATGGAAATAAGGTCAATTGACTTTATTTCCCACCCTGGTGCGAAATAAAGTCAATTGACATTATTACCTTTTCAAAAGCGAAATAAAGTCAACAAAAATTTGGAAATAAAGTCATTGACGCTATTTCCTCATTCAAATGGAAATAGCGTCAACAATGCTTAAAGTATGTCGATTCATAGAAAAAAATGTTGTTCTTACAATAAACATTGCCCCGTAAGTGTTGTTTTTTAATAGATGAAAAAGGTTATTGCCAAATCCTCAGTGTTGTGATATTAATCCACACACAATCATGAACTACCACCAATTGATTTTATTTAAAAAATTTTAATTACGAATATGTAAAAACGCACAGCTGGAATACGAGAAATATTTGAAGAAAGGGTGTAGAAATGATCCATAACTTGCAAAACAGGTTTCGTTTCCACACAAATAAAGCGAACACTATTAAATTGAAAAAACAGTCCATGTCCAAAAACCCCGGAACCCTGAAAGAATTCTGTGTTTTAAATTAGCATATTTTGAACGAAATCGGAATGTCTAAGGTGAAAAAGAAACCAACCTTTCTATAAGGAAACAATTATAGAAAAAGAATTTTCTTACACTGTATCATGTCTCCGCCAGAAATTTGTGACGTCATCATTTAAAAGCAGCTAAGGAGAATGACGACACTATTTATTAGATGGCACATTCAACGAGCCAATGTGCCAAAATGCGGGTATAAACAATTATTGATTATTTAATATCGGAACCGAGATCATATAAGTTAATTGATTGGTTTTCACACACTTTTGAAACACAAATTATATGCTTTTTTACTGCAGACAAGTTGTTGCCCCAAAACACAGCAGAAATCTTCCAATTAGGGCTGGCAACTATCCTTAGTTATGAGGTGCCATATTGAGGATAAAAAAGTGCCAAAATGTGCCAAATAGAAAAATAAAAGTGCCAAAAAAGGTGTCATTCCTTTTAATCATTCACATTTAGCAATAAAATAAATCTACATTTTCCCAACAAAAGTGCAATGATAAAATAATATAAACCAGTTGAATAGCCTTTATAAATTAGAAAATTTTAGTTGAGAAAAA
>NW_016158274.1:0-11330 GCF_001687245.7 Rhagoletis zephyria | reverse complement strand
GCTAAGCAAATTTAATGTTTGAAAGAGAAATAATGTCAATGGATTTTATTTCGTTTTTAAAAAGGTAATAATGTCAATTGACTTTATTTCGCACCAGGGTGGGAAATAAAGTCAATTGACCTTATTTCCGTTGATCTTATTACCTGTCACCATCTAATGGCTGGAAGCGACCATTTTTGATTTGGATGAATTTTGATCTGAATTTTCGTTGATCATATAACACAGTTCTGCCAAGTGATAACAAATTTTCCGAAAGTTCAAAATTTCGCAATTACCCGAATGTTGCAAGTTTATTTTGAATATCTCAAAAATTCATATATTTAGTTACAAAAATTGTGGTCTCGTTTTAAAGGTAATATCGGCGGTTGCTAACCACTAAGCAATGCGCGATACCATTCAGAAGGGCCTGGGTTCAAGCCTAGTTTCCGACCAATATGAAAAAAGAAAATCAAAACAAAAAAAAGTATTTTCTAATAGCGATCGGCCCTTGGCAGGCAATGGCAAACCACCGAGCGTATTCAATCATGAAAATCAGCACTAACATATTGTGTAAGCGCCAATCTGTTATTATTTGAGGTTATACAAAAAATATATTTACAAACAAATTTAAAAATACTGAATTTATAAAACTAAAAGAATCGTTAAAATAAAATAATTGACCTTAAAACACAGTGAGGCATTTTGTAAAAAGTGTTTTTTTTTAGTATAATTTATTGAACTAAATAACTTTGGCAAATTCTGAATTCAAAATAAATTTAAATTGTATAAAAATTGTTTGACATAACTTAATTTAGAGTTTGCAAAGAAAAAATGTTTTCAAAGTTCAGGAACTCATATTAAAAACAACCTCCTTGACAATCAGAATTTTTTTAAATCAGTTGGGGTATGGTTTTTTTGTTTGCCTTAGGGCCATTCCATTCCAGAATGTGATCAATTGTTAAGTATAACTATGTCGTCAGAACTTATACAACAGCGAAGGTTTTTTTTTTGACATAGAACGATAACTAATGTATAAAATTGCTTTAACAAAAATACCCGCCGATTTCTTAGTTTTAAATATGTAACTATCATTTGAATGAATGTGACTGGAGCGACACTGAAAACAACTCTATGATACCTTTGTTCACTCAAAGATGAATTTTAGCAAACAAAAAAACTTAATTTTCGCGAAAGATGTTTTTGTAATGTAAAATATAAACTATACGATTTCGTTTTCAATAAAAATTTGGGTTATATAATCTTCAAAGAAATATTAAAAAATATTTAAATTTGTGACTGGTGGGATATGTCCTTAAGACTAGTGTAAAGTAATTATGCGAGAAAATAAAAGTTTCCATACAACATAAAAAGCTTCATTACAACTTTCTTTTATTTTTGTTAATATTCTTCAACTGTATATTGAAATGTAGCCATTTAAAAGGAGGTTACTACTGATATAGAGATAATTAGGACATTTTAAAATTTGCGTTGGTTGTATTTTTTACAGTTAATTACCCCTAAATCTTTGGAAATTCGAGCAGCCAAGATGAAAGATTACAAGTCGGCAAAATGAGGAGCTCTAATTAATCAACACTTTTAGGCAGGGTTTTTTTGGCAAGACATTACCTTTGGAAGCTGTATTATAAGCAAAGTTAAATTGGTATTGCGTCGAGCGCAGAGCGCAGAGATCAGAAAAAGACGTCTTAAGGCGGACTGTGAAGTTTTGGGCGAAACAATTTTGAATTTAATTTAATGAAATTACTGAAGTTTGTAGAAATGCTGTTAAATTTTTCGGCATAAATGTGCTCACTTTTTTGCATTATTTTTTCACTGCCCCTAACTATAAATTTTGGGCGTGCGCCGTTTTCTATGATGAAATTTTCCCCTCCATACAAAACTTGGAACACTCTAATATACATCAGCTTAAAAGTCCAAATAGGTCCCATAAGCAGGGATGGCAAAAAAATAAAATAATCGATTAATTAATCATACGAAAAAATCATTAATCATACCAAAAAAAAAAAAAATTCATTGCAGTTATTGCAATTATTGAGAAATAATGGATTAATCGAATTTTTAAAGGCACTCTTTTATAGAGGGTATTCACAAAAACACTTTTCCACAAACAATTTCTAAGTCTCTTGTTAATTACCTTTAAATAAAATAAAACTAGTATTTTTAGCGACGATAACTATTTATTATTTAACCAAGTTTGCAAAACCAAAAGCTTTGATAAGCGTTTTGTTGTTAAGCGGTTGCGTTTCTCGGTGGCTGTAGCACCAGTTTTTGAAAAAATTAAATTCGCTGCCATTGCTACCCATAAGTCAACCCACTAAGAATGCTTTTACCTTTGAGCATTGATTTTTTCAAAATTTTCGAGAACAGGTCGGAAATTAGAAAATGTCAAACCGGCTGCAGTTTTGCTCCGTAATGTATACATGCTTTGGTATTTTATAGGAAGCTATTTCCCAAACAAAAATCCATGCATCGTCAGCGTTTTCGCCGAAAATGACTTACTAAATGTGAACTAGAAAATTATCTTCCCAATGCAGGAGTTCCCTGCAGGGATATTGATTATAAGAACATAATGGAAATGCAATACTGAATTAATTAAAATGCAGTTCTTTATAATTGCCTTTATTGACATGCACAGCATAAATGACACGAACATTTACCCCAGAGACTTCATTTATATTATTTGTTGGGATTAAGCCAAAATCCACCCTTGCTTGCACAAGTACGTAAGTCAATATAAATATGTAAATAAATCTTTGTCACACTTCTGTCAAGTGAATAGTAGGGTAACGAACGACTCAATGTACTCTTAGAAAAATTTCTGAAATTCTCTTATTCATGTGCAACTGGCACGAAAAGTGAATAATAAGGATATGGAAATTGCACGCTTCACGCTACACACTGCCCGCTGCACTTCCATTCTACTCATCCATACATGTATGTACATACCAAGCCAGCGAAGTTTGCTGCACTTTCTTTAACACTTGTTTGTATTTGTGTTAAGCGTTCGCTTATCAGCAACCATTGCACAAGTTGAAGGTTGCAACCCTCCTCTGTTTGCGGTAGATCGTCTGAGTGAGGGGGCGCAAGCTACACATCACACTGTCCCAAGTGATGTTGTTTGGGGTGAAGCCTCAAATGTCATTTCGAATTTCGAATGCATGGCGTATTGAACGTGACATTGTGCCCTGTGGGTGAGTTTCACACTTTGCTATTGTGGTGCGGTTCCGGCTTCGGTTTCTGCGTTTCGTGACATTTTTTGTATTTCGAAAATGCAATTAAATTTATGTACATATATGTATTTGTGTGTGTACACATCCTTAAGCGAAAACTTATTTTATACATTCATGTTTAATAATGCATGTTGTTTGTATGTTTGCATGTATGTATGAATGTATCGTGCCAGCAATAAAACTTATATGAATTTCAAATATGTAAATATGCCAGGTTGCAAGGGGCGTCGTATAGTGCAAGTTAAACTCTGTGACATATTGCTTCGAAGTTCGGGGTTAGGTTCCAAAGCCTTCTAAGTGATAGGAAATTATCGCTAAAAATATTAAAAACAAATTATCAACATTTTGGGCGACATACATCTGCAAAGTTTATAGTAGTCATCTGACTGCATACTTTGAAAGTATTTTACTTAAATCAAAATGTGTAGTCTGAAATTCACTCATGTAACGTTTAAAATTTTCTTAACTTTACCGTCTGATAAAATCTCTTTAAATGAGCCGACATGCAAGTTTTGCGTGAAATAGTTTTCGAGCACGCAAGGCAAACTATGAGGAAAAAGTTATGCACATTTTTTGTGTATTAGGGTGGTCCAAAATAAGTAAAGTCGGAATGTTAATGCTCTTACCCCCTAGGATTGTTCTAGATGGAACAAATATAGCCCTATTTTTCCAAAAATATTTAGACGAAATCTGCCCATCCCTGGTTTAGACTTATAACTCAATATTTGTATAAGAAACGGTCAATTAACTTTTTACATAATTGACAAGAATTTCATTCAGCTAAAACTTATAGAGATTTTTGTTCAACTGTGCAAAGTGCTTTTATAATAATTTTTGTTTTGATTGCCTTTGTTGTGGGTTCGGAATCTTTACCTTTAGATTTTTGAAAAAAGGTTCATGTTTGCGACTTTTAACGTAATCTCATATACAAGTTGAGGCTAAGTTTGCAGGGGGGATATGTATTAGAAAAAACCGTTTACTCTCATTTTTGGGATGTTTAGTAATAATATTGTTACTAACATATCGATGGTGCTGTGCAATAACGCCACAATTCAAAATTCAAAAAATAAAACTGTTACTACTGTTAAGTGGCTCATGTCTCTAATACTTGTCTAATCTTTTATACTTACTTTAGCAATCCTTACCGATTACTTTAGTAAGGGATATAAATGGATTAGACACAAGAGCCACTTAACATTAGTAACATTTTTTATTTGTGGCAACCGCAACTAGTCCATATGGGCTATTCTTGGCAACTCCTAAAAGGAATTCGACGATTCATTCGCAGAAACTTGTGTCTGGCTATACCGTGCAAGAATTCGGAAATATCCAGCCCATTCTTTTTCTTTTTGCCGTGTGATTAAGATCATTTGTATTTTGTACTTATCCCTTTGATTTAATAAAGACTATTATAGATACATATCTATATATCTATGTATATAAATATATATAATAAGCGAAGAGAAGATCTGTACCCTTCTTCCGATTTTCAAAAAAGAGATGTCAAATTAATGCGTTTGGTCTGTAGATGTGCAAACTGGTTTAAATTTTTCGAAAAGAGTTGCCACCTGTTGAAAAATTTAATTCAATTTATTTAATAATCAATGCAATCAAATCCGCACCATTCGTTCTCTTTTCCAGAATAAGGGGTCAAACTAAAAGCCTTGGAGTGTAGATGTGCATTAAGATTTTACTTTTTTGAAAAAAGTTGCCACCTTTTTAAAAATTATATTCAAATTATTTAAAAAATAAATCAATTATTACAAACTGGGTATCAAGCGAAATGGGTTTAAAAATTTTTGCTTCTTAGCTGAACTAAAAGAGGGTTGCCACCTCTTTAAACAATCATATTAGGTAAGAGAAATATGTATGTATCACCATATGGGTGCCAAACGAAAGGGGTTTCAGAAAGTAGAAGTTTGAAAATATTTTGAAGAGGGTTGCCACCCGCTTGAAATGTCGAATTTAGTTTACTTACACACAAGGTATATGGGTATCAATCGAAGGGGGTTTACAAGATTTTTATTTCTGAACTGTATTTAGTGGAGTTGCCTCATGTTTGGAAATTAAAATTCCACTTAATTCAACAGTTAATTCAAAAATGTATCGCAGTGTCCGGCGAAAGAGGGTTAACAACGGTTAAGCTTGAAAATACTTTTGAAAAGGGCTGCCACCTGTTTGAAAGGTCTAACTCGCCTAACTAATTCAAAAAGTGTATGACATATAAAAATACCGTAGTCAAACGAAAGAATTTTAAGAAATCTTTAGTTTAAATATTTCGAATGTTTGAAGAGAGTAGCCACGTATTTAAAAGTTTGGTTTTTCTCATAGAGGTCGTCCCTCGGCAGGCAATGGCAAACCGCTGTGCGTATTTCTGCCTTAAAAAGTTTCTCATAAAACTATATGCCGTCCGAAGGCGGCGCAAAATTGTACGTCCCTCCATTTGTGTTATAACATCAGGACGGACACCACACTCGGCAATAGTGTTCGATTAGCTCGCGACAAAACCATGTCTCAGAAAAAGCGAATCACTTTCCTCCGAGTTCTTCAATCCAACTTTAAATAAAATATTCGTTTTCTATCCAAAACGCTACGACGCCATACGGTTATATAGCAAGAGCATAAGCTACTGTAATTACTTTTTCGAAAAGAGGTAGAGCTTTAACCGATACTAAATGTTCTACTGTCTAAGTACGGATTCATATTCATTAGGTCAGGCATTTTGTTCAGAAGCGAATTTGAGAACAAGGTTCTATCGTCAGATCCTGCTTTGATGCGGTACGTAATAAACTGCACCTGGTTGGCGCCATCAACTGCAGTAACACTCAGAGACGGTATCCAGATTTTCGTACTCGATCTTAGTATTTCCGAACTTAAAACCGGACTAAGATTGAAAATACTAAAATAGAGAACATAAATCTTATATTATATTTTGAGAACTTATCACATATCTAACATTCTAAGTCGAAGTATGAAAGGTTTTGATAACTAACTCAACCTTTTTCTTTATAATGTTTCTTAAAATAAAATACTCGTACTCATAATAAAGAAGCATCAAATTTTATTTGAGTACGAAATTCTTATTTCAAGAATGAAATATTTAAATTCCGTAAACTTTGGTTTGTTTTTATTTTTAGGCCGACATTTTTCCCTCAGTGTACGTTGCTTTTAACACCTTTCCGTGCCATTTATATGCCCGTTCACAAATGAGAGAGACTCCGTATTACACAAGTCGCCTACACCAGAAAATGCATTGAAATGCCAACAAAAAAAAGAAACGATTTCCTCAAATGTTATTTTGTTACGTTCCAAATGTACCTAAATTGGTGTGATTGTACCGAATGCACTTTAAAAGACACTTAAAAGCGTATAAAATTTTCCATCTCTGTTCACAATCTATCTGTGTGCTCAAGCAAATCAATGCAACAACCAGTATACGACTAGATATGAAGTATAGTGTAAAAGCATAATTGATCGACCTAGCCGCAAAAGTTCACACTAATTTGTTATGGGTTGCTGGGTATGGACGTCGTAAGTGAACTATAATATATAAAGTTGCAATAAAATTCAGAGATTCCACTGTATTTCGTATATGACAAAAGGCCTAAGAAACCCACAAGTTCGATAACAAGACACAAGAGATGAGATCGAAATTCCTGGCTTACTCTGATTTGATTATTCTTGCATGTGGGTAAGGCTTCTTCAAGTGGGCCCCGAATTTACCAAGATTAATATATTTCAATGATATTCAGGCAGCGCCGAGCTTTGTAGTCGTAAAGTATACTGTGTAAATTTTGTTGTAAAATTCCAAATAGTTTTTTTTTAATCAACAATTGAAAATTTGTGCAGTGTTTTGGAAATTTTAATGTTTCTTTGAAAGTAAGTGTCCGAATGAAAACATTTTTTTGGGTGCAGATTTAAAAAACATTAGACTATACAATGAAATTGTTTGCGTTACAAAAATAATTTTTTTTTTTGCTTTTCAATATTTTTTTATGAAAAATTGAACATTTAAGCAATTTCTGCGCCTCGTGGAGGAAAATTTTTAACATCAACTTATGTAATAAACATTTCTGCATTTATCTATGCAAAAAATGTGTGAATTTTGATAAAGTTTGTCCGGAATGAATTTTTATTTGCCAGCGTGCGCGCCTTACTCCCGCGGGCATGCGAAATTCGAGCGTGAAAAATAAAAGTGGAACGATTGAAACGTGCATTTCTTTCTTTTCATTCGGACACTTACTTTCAAAGAAAAATAAAAATTTCCAAAACACTGCAAAAATTTTCAATTGTTGATTAAAAAAAAACACTATTTGGACTTTTGAAACAAAATTTACACCGTGTACTTTTCGACTACGAAACTCGGCGTAGAACAATTTTTTCTTGCCTGGGGACCTTAACTTTGGAATGTCGCTCCTAAAGGATGTGACAAGATGAGAGGCCTAGGGTGTAAGCTCATTTACGCATTGAAGCGGGCTAAACTGGCTCAAGTGTGAAACTCTGACCGCTGGGAGAGTAACAATTACCGATACCCAAACAAAACAGTGAATAGATTATCTTATAATTAATTTCCTATGCCCACAAAATCGGCTTCGGACATTCAGCTGGAGAGCATAACCTTTCGCAATTAAATATAGTTCCTTCTCATTCGGTCACTGTAGCTTATGCAGCAAAAAAAAAGTTGTTATCAAAACAAAATCCGCAAATAACTAACATCCACACATTTTACATCAAATGTTTACGGAATCATGCAAAAAAAAGAAAAAAACGATGCTCCTAATAAAAATCACATTGCGCATGCGCTAGCACGGTCCATGCCATGTGCATTCTTATTATCACTTCTCTATATTGTATGTCAGCAATTGAAATATGTAATAACAAAACAACGCTTGCCGGCAACTTCAATTATCAAAACAATAACAGATGCACGTGGTAAACACGTTGCTTAGCACGCGACCGGCTTTTATTATCTCTCGAATGTATTTTAAATTTTCTCTCTTTTCTCTCGTATTCTCGAAAAATCTCTCACACGCTTTCGATGGTTAATTACGAAAATTCTCATTTCGATTGTTAACTGCGCAGGTCCTTCGAACATCCTGAGTCGGCAACTAAACAACCAGCTACTAGGATACGCTGAAGTTGCGGCCACATCCAGTCTAGAGTAAAATTTTCAAGAAATCGGAAGCAAAAATTCTCCTTAACATCAGCGTCTAAGTGAAAAAGCCATCTACTATAGAGCACAATCTAGATATACATACATATACATAAAATAGATATACATATATTCAAATTTAAAACGGGTTTTAAAGTATTTTAAGCAACAAATTTAATTCAAAAAATCTACCAAAACCTTTTAAAGGTTACATTTAATAAGTTTTTTATAAAAAATTGTGCACATAAATGAAATTTTCAAGCAGGAAAAGAATGGAAACCTATGACTAAGCAGTGACGACATCGACTTACACAATTTCTCTATACTATATAAAATTTTAAAAGAAGCAAATTGTTTGAAAAACCTTCTAAAAATTTAGATTTTGTACAAAATGGTCACGGAAAATGGAACACAGGTAATTTGTTTGCAAGTTTCTAATGTTTTTCTTATGATATTCACAAAATATGCAATGATAATGCAAAATATTTGCTGTTGAATAATGCGGCAGCCATATTGGCATCCATCTTTGATAATATCGATTTTTCACAGTTATATTGAAATATTGAACTTCTATCACTAAATTAAATACATTTTGCAATGAATTTGCAAAAAATATGAATTTCCATTTCGGAAATGCATTTTTGTTAGGGGAAAAATGCATTTTATGCAGACTTTTGCAACGAATTTGCATTGAGACCCACCCATATGAGGTGGCTGAAAATTTTCATCGATTTTCCTATTCCCTTTCGCAACGACAGCAGCGAAGGTAAACTACATACACACATACATACATACATACTTACTTCTGTATAAACGCAGTTATTTTCACGAACATATTTACCTACTATAAGCAAGTCGTTGGCTGAGTGTTGCAGTTGATAGTAGTTACATACTATGTATAATTGTATGAACATCGCCAAGTAATTAAAATGGTAATTTACATATATGATTCTAAATTTTGTATGCAAAACATTTGGACAACTGAGTTGTGGTAACTTTAAGGATACGAACAATTTTGTAATACATGCGTTTGTGTAATGTGTGCATTAATGAGATAATTTGGCTTTGGGCGCGGCTTTTGGTATGACTAGCACAGTGCGGTTGATGTGCGTGTTTCGAGTGGCGAACATATTCACTGTTCACTTTATTTTTAGACTAACCTAATTTCAAGATATGCATTGACAGTTCTCTGCACACAGATGAATAATGTGTGCACTCCTTCGACACAATGCCTACGTACATACATATATCTATATGTACTCGCACTTGTACAAAATGAGTCATGCGAAATTGATTTGAAAATAAATAAACGATGATTATTTTTTTTGAATATTCGTAATAATTTTCATGTTAAGTAATTTTTTTTAACTTGTTAACAAAACATGGCTCATATTTTAACGAATACCATATCAGTTCTAGAGTCAAAGAATCAATGAAATTTAGAAGAATACTGCAGATTTTCATAAAAATCTAAAATTTTTTAACAGAAATTAAAAAAATCGAGTATGTAGTATAATAACACAGTGCAACAACTATTGGGTGGTTCACAAGTGTCGTACTTGTCGTATTGTTGTATGTTGTAAAGTTTTTAACGGCTAAATAAATGTTTAGAGGACTTGAAATCACCACCAACTATTTTTTAATAGTGTGAAATTTCATAATAAAACTTTTATGTTAGCTTGCGAATTCCTTAAATATAGTTTTCGCCGTTTAAAGTTTATGACATACAACAGTACGACAGTATACAACACCTTGTGAACTCCCTATATATTTTTTGATTATTGAATTGTAGTTGTAAATCAAAGAAAAAAAAAATCACTAAAATAATTTTTTTTTTGGATTTTCATAAAAATTTAAGGTAGGCAATTTTATAGCCCATTAAATTTTAGAATAATAATGTGCAAGTTTCAAGTGGGTGCTTACGGTGCTAGGCATTTTCTTCCACATATATACATACATATGTGCGTAAAATGTGCTCGAAATTTCCACCTTATTATATTAGAATATATTATAAACCTGCAAACCTAAAATTTTTTCTCAAAATTAAAAATAAATATGTTGTGAAAGTTTTTTTTTTTATCTACAATTTCAAATCGATATAAACAAATCGTTAACCACTTTTACAAATCTTTTGGTATTCATTCATAGTTTAACCACCCTAAATGAATGGAATTGGTTTCATTACGATCACTGTTACACTTTTCATTTATTTATTTTTTTAAATTCGCGTTGATTTTCAATAATTTTTTTGAGACACACTTTTGGTTCCATGTCTTCTTGGAATTTAATTTTTTTATGTGGCAGAAAATGCATAACGCCGACAGCGGTGATTGCCGGCGACCCCTAGAAAATTTGCTGCTTAAAATTTTTGCGGAATATTTTAACTTGCCAATTGTCATCTTTTCAAAAGCGGTTCAAAAATATCCTGTTATAGGTGTTAGTAGGTTAAAATGTTCTATGAAAAAATGTTCCCTAAAATCTATTAAAGGCCTCCTAAGGCCAGAATTATTTTAGAGTCGTTTAAAACATAAAATTACATGATTTAAAATTGGATTTTTGATCAAAAAGTTGAAAGCTTGACCCACTGTAAACATTTTTCTAATGGGATGGAGCAAAATCCTTTTGAACTGTGACTACCGAAAATGAAAAAAACCTTGACCGTCCTTGGTTTCAAGGCGGCGGTAATGCTACAGCCCTCTGGACCCGCAAAAGAAATTTCACTATCTCTAGGACTAGCTTCAGAGGACTCGTACTCCAAAAAAAAATTTACAGTTTTTCGTAATATGACTATACTAATTAGAAAATGTACAGTGGTCGAAGTAATGATAGCCTCACCACATTTTGACAAGTTTTGAGATAAAAAATTAACTTTATTTTTATAAAAAAATAACTAAAATTAAATAAAAAAAAATAATAATAATAATATGTTAAAACTTGTCAAAACGTGGTGA
>NW_016158273.1:147950-148914 GCF_001687245.7 Rhagoletis zephyria | reverse complement strand
GAAGAAGTCCAGTTAGCGTTCCCGAATGTTCTTATGTGTATAGCAGGTATACATATAAGCAGCTTTATATATATATGTACATATATAGGTAGCTTTCATGCGAACAGTAAAGAGTGCCGTTTGCAATTTACATATGTAAATAGCTTCAAAGTTAACAAATTTGAAGCAGCGTAGTTATAACATTTACTTTTGCAATTAATTTGCACGCAAAAGAGTCGGCGATGGCTAATGATGTCTTTTGTATGCAAATCAACCAAAAGCGGAGCGCACACAAGAAACTCCCCGCAAGGGATGCCAATGTTAAAAGCTGGAATAAGCCAATGTAGGTTTCAGTTCACTTTATTGGTAATCGTACTAAGCAGTTTATTGTACACTATATTTGAAGAATACTTCGATACTTGTTGCAAATTATATCTTTATTGTAGGGCCGAGCCCCTGTGCGCGCTGGTTGTAAAACTTAGAGTTGAATAATAACACAAAACAAAGCACGAAAATTGCACAAAGAAAACGTCAAACTGGTCAGCTGCCAACAGGCTTGCCAAATGCCATGATTTCTTGAACACTTGTTTTCGTTAATTTTTTATAAAAATATCATGGAAAGTTTAAAACTGCGTGCAAAATTCACGAAAACTTAACAAATCGAAAAACACATTTAATCAAATTATCACCTTTTTATTCAGAAATTTTAGAATCTTTTTGGGTATGGAGTTTTATAGCCTATTCAATTTTAGTATGAATAAAATCCGCAGGTTTTAAGTTTCTAAAAAATCAATTTGGTTTTTGGTATGCTGCGAAGATAACAGAGGCCTGCGAAATTAAATAGATAAATAAACAAAGTAATCAGAAAAACGTATGTACATTCGAAGTTAACGCTAAAAAAATTGATAACAGCCGGTTTCACTAGCAATTTCCATATGAAATTCAAAAAATCAAAATCATTTATCACTTAAATTGCTTTCGTGAA
>NW_016158273.1:141523-141773 GCF_001687245.7 Rhagoletis zephyria | reverse complement strand
TGAATAAATTAGCTTTAATATTTACTGATTTATCGAAGATTTTGTATTTCTCTAAATTACCGTTATATGGGATGTGGGCGTGGTTATTGTCCGATTTTTTAAATTTTCGGCCATTTAGTATGCTGCACCAAGGCCAACAACTGTACCAAGTTTGGAAGAAAGTGGTGCAGCGGTTACCAAGATATACACATGTAACCATAAGTGGGCGTGGCTTCGCCCATTTCCCAAAAATTTATAATATTCTTTTTTT
>NW_016158273.1:138570-141278 GCF_001687245.7 Rhagoletis zephyria | reverse complement strand
TTTCGGCCATTTTGTATGCTGCACCAAGGCCAACAACTGTGCAAAGTTTGGAAGTAATTGGTGCAGCGGTTACCAAGATATACACATGTAACCATAAGTGGGCGTGGCTACGCCCATTTTCCAAAAATTTATAATATTCTTATTTTTCGTCTGAAAATGAAATTGTAAATATCAATTTTGAGTGAAATATCTTCAGTAGTTACTAAAATATCGCAGTTTTCGTATTTCTTGAAATTACCGGTATATGGGAAGTGGGCGTGGTTACAGTCCGATTTCGCCCATTTTCGATACCAACCTACCTTGGATTAGCGGAAACCTACATACCAAATTTCGTTGAGATATCTCAATTTTTGCTCGAGCTATCGTGTACACGGACGGACGGACAGACAGACATGGCTTAATCGATTTCTCTATTCATTCTGAGCATTTATGTATACATTTGTCTATATCTATCTCGATTCGGTTTGGCTGTTACAAACAACCGTTATGTGAACAAAATTAATATACCCATGTGCACAAGTGCGCTCGGGTTTAAAAATGGATTATATCAATATATTTAATAATACTAACATATTTGGCCGGATCATTTTTAATTTTATTTTCAGCATCAATTAAAGACTCAATATTAGTTATCGGGAATATTTCGTCAAGAGGCATGTCGTCTTTAGTAAGTTTTCCCAGAATGGCTAGTATTTTGTGCTGTGTTTGCTCGATTTTTTCCTGTGATTGTAGTATGGTGTTTTGTACCTCCAAAATTTTTGAAACGTTATTTTCAATTCTGACTATCTTGTCCTCGGAAGTTTTAACCGAATTTTTGTTGATCTCCAAAAGTTGATTTTTGTCCTCCCTGTCGCTAAAAATTGCCTAGCCTAAATTTTAGTACTTAACCCGGCTGCGCAGCAACAGCAGCTGCCAAAATTTGTTTCCATTTCAATGGTGATAAATACGGCCGGAATATCTATGCATTTATGTACTTATTTTTTTTGGTAAGTCATAGTGACTTAAAGATTAACAAATGTTGCTAGTCAAGATTTTTTTGTCAAGATGATCGATTAAGATTAAGATCGATTTGTTAGTGCATATTCTTACATATTTTGCCTTAAATGCATATATAGGCATATTTTGTCAAAAAAGCATATTCAATTGCACTTTTTATTAAACGCCGTTTGTCTAGAACGGACAAATCACTCCACAATTGCAAGGGCATTTGATGATTCCATGCAACTGTTGGGGATTTTAAAAAATTGAAAATTATTTTATACTAGCAATTACCCGCCGTGCTTCACTGCGCCTTAAATGTATTTTTGTGTGGTAACTCTCTCCAAAAACTCTTATGGCCTCATTTATAAAATATATTTAAAGAGCTTTATGAAGTAAGATTAAAAAATATATATATATTCGATCTATGATTGTTTACTTTTTTGAGTGTGGGTGTTAGTTAAAGTGCGGACTTTCTCTTTTTCTAATTTATAATCTTATAACTGGAGTCTACTATCGCACCCTTTCCTCAAACGTGTGTTAATTCAATACTCAAATACCGTTTATTTGTCTAATTTGGAAAAAATTTCCTTTCTATACAAATATGTACTGCAGTATTAACTAATATCAACTAATATTTTCAAATGTTGTGAGAGAGAGTAACAAAACAAAAATACTTTTAAGGCGCAGNCACCCTTTCCTCAAACGTGTGTTAATTCAATATTCAAATACCGTTTATTTGTCTAATTTGGAAAAAATTTCCTTTCTATACAAATATGTACTGCAGTATTTACTAATATCAACTAATATTTTCAAATGTTGTGAGAGAGAGTAACAAAACAAAAATACTTTTAAGGCGCAACGAAGCACGCCGGGTTTTTGCTAGTATTTAATAACTAATTTAAATAAAAATTCTCAAACAGGTGCAACCTTTCAAAAAATATTTTCGCCTGTAACAGCCATCCCTAGACAAAAGCGTCCGCATTGTCTGGCTGTCAAAAAGATCTCATGCCTATACAATTTGTAGGAAGTGGGCGTGGTTACAGTCCGATTTCGCCCATTTTCGATACCAACCTACCTTGGATTAGCGGAAACCTACATACCAAATTTCGTTGAGATATCTCAATTTTTGCTCGAGCTATCGTGTACACGGACGGACGGACAGACAGACATGGCTTAATCGATTTCTCTATTCATTCTGAGCATTTATGTATACATTTGTCTATATCTATCTCGATTCGTTTTGGCTGTTACAAACAACCGTTATGTGAACAAAATTAATATACCCTGTGCACAAGTGCGCTCGGGTTTAAAAATGGATTATATCAATATATTTAATAATACTAACATATTTGGCCGGATCATTTTTAATTTTATTTTCAGCATCAATTAAAGACTCAATATTAGTTATCGGGAATATTTCGTCAAGAGGCATGTCGTCTTTAGTAAGTTTTCCCAGAATGGCTAGTATTTTGTGCTGTGTTTGCTCGATTTTTTCCTGTGATTGTAGTATGGTGTTTTGTACCTCCAAAATTTTTGAAACGTTATTTTCAATTCTGACTATCTTGTCCTCGGAAGTTTTAACCGAATTTTTGTTGATCTCCAAAAGTTGATTTTTGTCCTCCCTGTCGCTAAAAATTGCCTAGCCTAAATTTTAGTACTTAACCCGGCTGCGCAGCAACAGCAGCTGCCAAAATTTGTTTCCATTTCAATGGTGATAAATAGGGCCC
>NW_016158273.1:135957-138545 GCF_001687245.7 Rhagoletis zephyria | reverse complement strand
AAGCATACCGAAATAATGCGGCGTCAACGCTTAGCGGTTAGAAAATCCGATTTTGACAGGGCTTTAGGAAGTGAAGTTGGCTGCAGAACACAGCGAAACTGTCTTTTCGTAGCTCACACAAACAAACCCATGCTTATTGTTGGTGTTATTTCTTCATTTGAAGTAGTTTTGCCGCTTTTGTTTAGGTATTGCACTTTGTGTAGGTATGGCAGTAGGCTTTCTTTAACCTTTTTCTTTTGACAGCCATACTTCAAAATTTACTTTATCTTATCAATTAGCAAAAAAATTACAAAAATGGCCGCTCTAATATTGTTATCAATATTTTAAACTGGACCTCTAGCAATGCAGGGGTGAGAAGTGCATTCAATTTCGTGCATTAGTTTTCGACTGACAGACCAGACAGACAAAATTTCAAAAAACTGTTGATTTGGCTCCTGTTGCTCTAATAAAGACCTCCCATATTAATATTTCTTTAATATCTATAATGTACAGACATCGGTCTTTTACAATTTTATTATATGTATAGAATGAATATCTATGCATTTATGTACTTATTTTTTTTGGTAAGTCATAGTGACTTAAAGATTAACAAATGTTGCTAGTCAAGATTTTTTTGTCAAGATGATCGATTAAGATTAAGATCGATTTGTTAGTGCATATTCTTACATATTTTGCCTTAAATGCATATATAGGCATATTTTGTCAAAAAAGCATATTCAATTGCACTTTTTATTAAACGCCGTTTGTCTAGAACGGACAAATCACTCCACAATTGCAAGGGCATTTGATGATTCCATGCAACTGTTGGGGATTTTAAAAAATTGAAAATTATTTTATACTAGCAATTACCCGCCGTGCTTCACTGCGCCTTAAATGTATTTTTGTGTGGTAACTCTCTCCAAAAACTCTTATGGCCTCATTTATAAAATATATTTAAAGAGCTTTATGAAGTAAGATTAAAAAATATATATATATTCGATCTATGATTGTTTACTTTTTTGAGTGTGGGTGTTAGTTAAAGTGCGGACTTTCTCTTTTTCTAATTTATAATCTTATAACTGGAGTCTACTATCGCACCCTTTCCTCAAACGTGTGTTAATTCAATACTCAAATACCGTTTATTTGTCTAATTTGGAAAAAATTTCCTTTCTATACAAATATGTACTGCAGTATTAACTAATATCAACTAATATTTTCAAATGTTGTGAGAGAGAGTAACAAAACAAAAATACTTTTAAGGCGCAGCGAAGCACGCCGGGTTTTTGCTAGTATTTAATAACTAATTTAAATAAAAATTCTCAAACAGGTGCAACCTTTCAAAAAATATTTTCGCCTGTAACAGCCATCCCTAGACAAAAGCGTCCGCATTGTCTGGCTGTCAAAAAGATCTCATGCCTATACAATTTGTATGAAGCATACCGAAATAATGCGGCGTCAACGCTTAGCGGTTAGAAAATCCGATTTTGACAGGGCTTTAGGAAGTGAAGTTGGCTGCAGAACACAGCGAAACTGTCATTTTCGTAGCTCACACAAACAAACCCATGCTTATTGTTGGTGTTATTTCTTCATTTGAAGTAGTTTTGCCGCTTTTGTTTAGGTATTGCACTTTGTGTAGGTATGGCAGTAGGCTTTCTTTAACCTTTTTCTTTTGACAGCCATACTTCAAAATTTACTTTATCTTATCAATTAGCAAAAAAATTACAAAAATGGCCGCTCTAATATTGTTATCAATATTTTAAACTGGACCTCTAGCAATGCAGGGGTGAGAAGTGCATTCAATTTCGTGCATTAGTTTTCGACTGACAGACCAGACAGACAAAATTTCAAAAAACTGTTGATTTGGCTCCTGTTGCTCTAATAAAGACCTCCCATATTAATATTTCTTTAATATCTATAATGTACAGACATCGGTCTTTTACAATTTTATTATATGTATAGAATTAAGCTTGAGAACTGCAAAATCGAAGCACAGTTGCACAGTTCATTCGGCAGGGGAAAAGCAGTTGACATGTAAGTGGGTCATNAAAAAAAAAAAAAAAAAAAAAAAAAAAAAAAAAAAAAAAAAAAAAAAAAAAATCCGACGAACTGATAACCTCCTCCTTTTATAATATAAATATAATTATAATTGGTTAATAAATGGGATTCAAAGTGATTTGCAAATGGNGCAGTTGACATGTAAGTGGGTCATTTCCAAACGAAGTGCTATTTTTTGTGCTTTTTAAATTTATTTATGGTGGTAAAATCGAAAAATCATAAACAGCATTATACGATCCAAATAATAAGCCGCTAACAAAGCTTTTTTTTATTATTCTAAGCCGTTTTGTTTTCGTTTGCGAACGGTATTTTTTTGATATATGTATTTCACCTACTTCATATAAAAATATCTGCCCCGCTCAGGTTATTCGATAATCCACATGAAAAAAGTTTAGGCAAAGAAACAATGAAAAAATGCGTAACTGTTTGTAAATGACCACCTTAACCTTTATTGTTTTATTATATTTTCGCCTCAAAATTTTACCAACATAAGCGTGGCTTTCTATTATAATATTGCCTGACAAAAAACCTGGCTATCAAGAAAAACCATGAAA
>NW_016158273.1:106725-122328 GCF_001687245.7 Rhagoletis zephyria | reverse complement strand
TATGTCATGAAGAAGGTGCAAAAAGCTTCAACATTAGCTTATGTAACAAGTAATTTTTAGCAAAAAAAACCGACTTAAAAAAAAATATATATATATCTATTTCATGATCCAATGATCGGATCTAAACCAAATTAGTATGGGACCACCTCTGATACACTACCTTTTCGTTGCAAAATTATTGAAATCGGTTGACGTGGTGCAAAGTTATGCGGTAACATACATACGGTTAATAAATGGGATTCAAAGTGATTTGCAAATGGTTAAAAAACATGCATTTAATGTAAAAAATCCGTACAATGCTTATCGGTTAGTATACTTTTTATACCCGAGCGCACTTGTGCACAACGGTATATTAACTTTGTTCGCATAACGGTTGCCATGCCTGTCTGTCAGTCCGTCCGTCTGTCCGTGTACACTATAACTCGAGCAACCATTGAGATATCTCAATGAAATTTGGTACGTATGTAGGTTGCCCTCTATCCAAGGTAGGTTGTTATTGAAAATGGAAAATGAAATCGGACTGTAACCACGCCCACTTCCCATATAACGGTATTTTTGAAAAATGCAAAAACTGCGATATTTCAGTAAATATTAGATGCAGATTGCTGAAAGTTAGTATGTGGAGTAGAATTGTGGCAAAAAAACAATACTATTATGAAATTTTTGAAAAATGGCGTGACCCCGCCCACTTATGATGAAATACCGTATCTCAGTAGCGGCAATAACCACGCCCACATGCCATATAACGGTAATTTACAGAAACACGAAAACTGCGATACATCGGTGACTACTTGAGCTAATTCACTTAAAATCGATGACTACAATAACCACTTATCAAACAATTAGAATATTTAAAATTTTTGGAAAATGGGCGTGGCACCGCCCATATATGACCACAAATGTGTATCTCGGTAACCGATTTATCAATTTCTACAAAACTTGGTGCACTTAATAACCTTGATACGGAAAAGCAATTTGTTGATAATTATTCAAATCGTACTAAAATTATACCCGCTTCCCGCATAACGGTAAATTTTAGAAATACGAAAACTCCGATATTTCAATAACTGAGAACGCTAATTTACTCCAAGTTAATAGTTACAACAATCTCCTAACAATAAATAGCTGCTTTAGACTTTTAGGAATTGGGCGTAGCACCGCCCACTTTATAACTACAAAGGTGTACCACGGTAACCACTTTATCGATTTGTACCTAACTAAGTTCAATTATATCATTAAGTCGAACTCTGCATATTATCGAAAACGTTTGAAATCGGGTAAACACACATACTTATCATGCAAAGGTAGTTCAGAGAAAGTTGAAACGACGATATTTGATACCTGCGCCGGGTATATAAAGTTCAGTTTCGCCCGAACTTATACTTCTTTACTCGTTTATACTAGTTTCTAAACTTATTTAATCCTTTTACTTACTTTTAATAAAAGTAACATTCTGGAAAATATTTTACAAAAATTCAAAAATAAGAAAATGCAAAAGTTATCTTTGAACAGACTGAAAGCAATTTCGTATTATGCATAAATTTTCCCGTCGATAAACGGTTTGAGAGGATAAATTGACCAATCTTAAAAATATATATAAATAATACTTGCCATGTACGCTTTGTTTCGAAATTACCCAAGTACATACCTAAATACATATGGGTGTTTCCATGAAAATGTCAACCAGGACTGAAAAAATAAAAACAACTGAAAAGGGTTTTGAAGACGAATTAATAAGAGTAAAATACTCGAATTTTTATATTATAGAAGTATTTCAGCTTATTACAATTTTAAAACTCAAAAATTGAAGAGTAAAACTGAGAGTCTCTTCGACTGAGTTTTCTCTAATGAAATGAACTATTTTCTCTTTCCTATTAACTAAATTAAGAGATTTGAAACATTACAATTACATCTTAAAATCAAATTTGCAATAACAACTAACTATGAAAATGAGAAAAAGGTGAAGTTAGAGCTCGGTTAACGGTAATTTTTTGATTTGCTTCTGATAGTATTCTAATGTCGCGTNAAACTAACCAGAGATAATTTCTATCAAAAAATGGAAGGATTGTAAAGGTACATTATTTAGCTTAGTTTAGGAATTTTTAAAGAAAAGAAAAACTCTCATGATTCGCAGACTTTCGCATATATGTATATGTGCCTTAAAACCACTTCTTTTTTTGTCGCGTACGTTATCACCTGGTTTTGAACGGATATTTTCCACACCAAAGTTTCGAGGCTGCTTATTTTTTTCTCAAACATAGTACCCTTTGGTTGCAACATAACCGTAATCCTTTTTTTCGGTAACTTCTATTTTTGATAGATTTACGTTACTCTATAAGCGTACGAATGTCGCGTACGGCTGTATGGAAACACCCATATGTATGTATGTTCATATTTACAAACATACATGTCTAATTTTTGTGCCAACCACATACTGCACAGCGATGCTTTGTCTTTCGTTTATAAATGTGTACATATGTACATACATATATGTATATATTTAGCAAGTTCAATCAGTGATCGCTTTTTAGATCAAATACGTTTATGTGTGTACGTATGTGGTAGGGATGTTGTGAATGTGGAATTTTAGACATCCGCGGATGCGAATGCGGGTGCGAATATCTAGCAACTTACATCCGCTGATGCGGATGCCAAGTATTTTTAAGAAACAATTAGCATAATGGCGATATCGTTGTTTAAACCATGATAAAAATATAGCAAGGTAGAACCGTTCTCTCAATTTGTCGGCCATGATTTTTTTTTGAAGTTTGCCAACATTTTAAAATCATATAAAAGTGAAAATAAAAAAATGAAATTGTTCGAAATTGTTGTTGCTTGAGATTGAAAATGAAAATGTGTGTGTGAGTTTGTGAGTAAATTTAAAAACTAAATTGTTTGGAAACGTCAAGAATTTTAAAAGTGACTCTCAGCAGTTCTACCTTACTATAGTTTTATCATGGTTTAAACAGCGCTTACAAGCCAAAGCAGATGTGTGAGGTCTTCATTCTCATTCCTTTGGCTGTTTCAGAATTTGGGGAATCTCTAACTTCATCAGCGTTTTTCGACTTTAGTTTTTGTAATTCATTTTTAATATTTTCTTCTGCGACTGCTTTGAACAATTTGTGCTTATACCGAGCTAAATAGGTGGATAAGGAAAATAAAAAATTATTATTTTCTAGGAATGAACATTTTGAACACAATTCTTTTTTCAAAGTCGTAGCTGTCAGCCGAATCGGATCAGAATATTATTATTTTTAAAAAAAGGCACCCCGTTTTTTATAAGCATTTGAATCTCAAATAGTTACGTAATTTTTATCTTAATAAAGGTCAGACCAATAGTTTTTTAATTATTTGAGCATCGATTCTCGTTATAGCCAGACGTTGATCATTTCTGCTGGAAATCCCTATTGAAGGAGCTCACTCTTTGACTTTAAATAGCAAACAAGGGACAGTTTTACCAATGTATATCCATACGAAAAAAATATTGGCCAACAAGTAAACAAAATTACTGTTCTTTAAATTTTTGATAAAAATAAATTTCCTCAGAGAGCCCCGTTTGAAATTATTGAAACGATTGTATGTAATATCAAAAGCAAATCACAGAAATTTGCTTAAGAATTACAGTGCACACTTCCTTTTTTTATGTCTAGTAGTTTTTTTAAGATTTTTAAAAAATCATAATAAAGAAAGAACCAATGCAGGTATTTAAAGAAGAGAAAAAAAATAGAAAATATTCCGACGAACTGATAACCTCCTCCTTTTTTGGAAGTCTCTTTGACGTACGTCAAAGGTCAGGTAGAAGTTAGAGCTTGTATGACTGCCCATTGATAGCTCGGTTTTATAGCTTAAGAAATAATAGGGGTATTCTCTGAGTCTTGCAAAGCACTTGCACGGTGCACGGCTTGCACGGTTTGCAAAGCTGTCCCATACGAAAACCGGTTTTTATCGTGCAATCCGTGCAATCTGTGCACCATGCAAGGGCTTTGCAAGACTCAGAGAATACCCCTAATATGTTTAAAGACATTTTTATCAAAGTTGATAAATATGACATTTGATCAGTTTTGTTACACAAATACTCCCACGACCAGAGGCAAAAATATTGGCTACAATTTGCCATTTTGTTTGCCATATATACGTTTTATCGGTGCACTTGAATAACATTCGCATTCGCAAAATCTCCGCATTGATTATTGCGAATGCGAATGTTAAAATTAATGCGGTAGCTACGCGGTTGCGAATGCGAATGCGAATATTTGCAACAACCCTGGTATGTGGTATAGCGCAGTCACGTCGCTCATATCGTTTGCCTTTGTGAGCTCGCGTTTGATCTGCACTGATGTACAGAATTTTCGCGTAGCTATGCGCTGTGTTTGGCGACCAAATAGGCCTTTGTAATTTTTTGTAACTTTACACCCAAAAAAAGTTCGCTTATCTTCCAAGAATAAAAAATATAAGTATGCCACTCTATTTCTTTTTACAAATGCTTCTTAAAAAAATAATTAATTAAATCGGTTTAGTACTTTGAGAAATAAGTCATTTCAAACAATTACCATATAATCAATTTTATATAATAGTATAGATTTACTCACGCAGATCCATATATCGAGTCCTAACCGCCAAGCGGAAGCGACATTTTTTTCAAAATTTTCGTTTTGATGTAGAATTGCATCTAGATGCTTTAGTAGCATTACTTTAACTTCATAGGCCAGTTTTTCAGTGCACGGCCGTGGTTTATTTATTTATTTATGTATATTTCAGTCAATGAATACATAGTTTCTTACTGACTAAGCTTAAAAATACAACTTCAATTTAAGTTGGAGATCAACTAATTAATGAATTAAAGTAATTCGATACTATGTTTTTTAAAACGACTCCAGGAAGTGACAGATCTATTTCCACCGTTTGGTTTATTTGATTGATTTCCCTGAGGGCTCGCCTAAGCATAATTCGACTTTGCGGATTGCACGTAAAATAAGTAAGAACGCCGCAAATTTCTTACAGGAATATTGAGCGGTATTCTTCGCAGAATTTCTGAGCAATCGACAATATTATAACATTCAAGATAAACGAGCAGGATAGGCACTTTCTCCCATCTTCAAGCAAACCAACATTTAAAAGTAAGCAACGCGACTTATACGAAGGCATTGGCTCCGTAAAGTTGAGAAACCTTAGCGCAGACTTGATAAAAATCTTTTGTAAACGTTCAATCCTGTTTATATACGTCGTATGAAAAGGTCGCCAAATAATGGCGGCATATTCTAGACGGGACCTGACAAAAGCAATATAAAGTTTTTTAAGAGTGTACGGGTCAGAAAAATCAAAACTGTTACGACGCACAAAAGCCCACGTGGAATAGGAATTCGCAACAATGAAGTTAATATGAGTATTATATGTGAGTTTAGAGTAAAAATAAACCCCTAGGTCTTTGACTTGATCTACAAATTTCAGTTTAGTACCTTCTATCGTATAAGATGTGCTCACTGTATTCGACTTTCTAGAATAAACCATATGAGAACATTTTTCAGTATTTAAGAAGAGTTGATTTCTTTCACACCAAGAGTTAACTCTATCTGGATCAGATTGAAGAGAATCAGAATCGCCGGGTCGCGTTACAACCGAATAAACTTTGAGATCGTCAGCGTATAGAAGAAATTTGGAGAATAAGAAACATGAGCTTATGTCATGGATAAAGATTATAAATAAAAGAGGTCCAAGGATACTTCCCTGAGGGACCTCAGAACTTGCGTGAAAAGAACGCGATGTTGTGCCTTCGATTTGCACCCTACAGTACCTCCCGGATAGATAGGAACTGATCCATTCGAGGAAGACGGAGTGGAAACCCATGTACGCAAATTTACTAATTAAGATTTTATGGGACACCCTATCGAATGCCTTGGCAAAATCAGTATATACTGTATCAATTTGATACCCAGCCTCGAAGCCTCTAATGCAGTCATCCGTAAAAATAGATAAAAGATTAGATATCGTGGATCTCCCCTTAACGAAACCGTGCTGATTCGGACAAATTACGATATGAATTGCAAAAGCAATTTTATCCTTGATAATGCTTTCGAACAATTTAGCAACCGTTGTCAATTTAGCAATCGGTCTGTAATTCGAAACATCACTTTTATTTCCATTTTTGAAAATAGGTATAATATAAGCACTTTTTCAATCTGCTAAAAACGTACCCGTAGAGGGCGATAAATTAAAGATCAAAAGTATAGGCTTAATGAGAGCAGAGCAGTTCTTGAAGAGAATAGGAGATAGGCCATCTACATCAGTCTGAGTGGATGATCTTAAACTCGAGATACCCTTCAGCACATCATCCTCGGTTAGCAACAGTAAGCCCAAAGATACGTGTGAGTCAGAAAGTGTAGGATTAATAGGATCCGTATCATCATCACTAACGAAATTTGCACTAAAAAAGTCCGCAAATAGGTCAGATGAGTCTTGGGCCGAATAAGCATGTTTATTTTTATAAAACATCGAGGTAGGAATGTTGGATTCATTTTTCTTTGATTTTATAAACGACCAAAAGGCCTTAGGGTTGGTCTTTATATTGCTTTCGAGGTTCCATATATATTTCTTACGAAGCGATCAAGTTTTTTAAACTCGGACAAACAGCATTTGTATCTTTAATAGTGTGAATTAGTTTGGGACACTTTGTTTTTTTTGTAAAGCCTGTTACAAAGATTTTTTAAATGTTTCGGTTGTTTGGTATACCAAGGCAACTTATATCTCCTTTCAGAAAAAATTGGAACATGATTCACACAATAATCATGGACCTTAGTTTTAAATAGTTCGAAACTATGGACTACATCAACGTTAGCAAAAAGACAGTCCCAATCAAGCTCAAGCAGCTGGTTGTTAAGGATCTCAAAGTTACAAAGATTAAAATTAAATTTTACATTATCACTTCCGGAAGAGGCATTTAAAAATTCATAGAACTCTAAATCTAATACTAACGGAAGATGATGAGAGTTAGCGGGGGAAATAGGCGAGCAACATTCCAAGAGCGTAAAATTTAAATGACTCGATAATAAAAAATTAAGTCTAAGATCCGAGAATACTTATTAAGAAAACTATTAACTTGACGCAAGTCAAAGCTTAAGAAACTATCAACTAGGAATAACTCAAAAGCTTGGTTAATTAGACGANGCGTAAAATTTAAATGACTCGATAATAAAAAATTAAGTCTAAGATCCGAGCATACTTATTAAGAAAACTATTAACTTGACGTAAGTCAAAGCTTAAGAAACTATCAACTAGGAATAACTCAAAAGCTTGGTTAATTAGACGGAGTTAAAAAGCCTGAATCCTCAATATGACCAAGAAATACCGCTTAAATTAAGATCACCCAGCACGCATAACTGCTTATCCGCGATCACTGAATGTAACGCTGCGACGTTGTCAACATGTAAATTGTAATGATTCATGACTATTGGGAGGAATGTAGGAGGCATAAATATACAGGTTCCCGGACGAACCAAATAGTCGTATGCATAATTAGTCCAATAAGGAATCATTATTTTCAAGCTGATGTATTGTGGCTCGCAATTTACGCTTAGCAGCAATCAGAACACCACCACCTCTGTTACATAAAGTTTTTTCAGCGTCTATCCTTTCGGAAAACATCATACAATTTGCAGTCAAAATACTCCCGAGTCGAAAAAGGTAGGATTAAGCCAGGTTTCGATTAACACAAAGACATCATAGGTTTCAAGCGAACTAATTGTAAAAACATCGTTTGACTTTGTTCTCATACCAGAGACGTTGTGAAAGTAAATTCGAATTTGCTCGCTTGCTTAATAATTTTCGCTTAGAGTTGTCGCTAAGTTTCTTTTACATCCGCTTTTGGGATAAACCGATAAGGACGAACTGTTACCTTAGCTGGCCAAAGCTCAGCGCGAAACATTTTTTCGTACCATGACTCAGGAACTCCTGNTGGTTAATTAGACGAAGTTAAAAAGCCTGAATCCTCAATATGACCAAGAAATACCGCTTAAATTAAGATCACCCAGCACGCATAACTGCTTATCCGCGATCACTGAATGTAACGCTGCGACGTTGTCAACATGTAAATTGTAATGATTCATGACTATTGGGAGGAATGTAGGAGGCATAAATATACAGGTTCCCGGACGAACCAAATAGTCGTATGCATAATTGGTCCAATAAGGAATCATTATTTTCAAGCTGATGTATTGTGGCTCGCAATTTACGCTTAGCAGCAATCAGAACACCACCACCTCTGTTACATAAAGTTTTTTCAGCGTCTATCCTTTCGGAAAACATCATACAATTTGCAGTCAAAATACTCCCGAGTCGAAAAAGGTAGGATTAAGCCAGGTTTCGATTAACACAAAGACATCATAGGTTTCAAGCGAACTAATTGTAAAAACATCGTTTGACTTTGTTCTCATACCAGAGACGTTGTGAAAGTAAATTCGAATTTGCTCGCTTGCTTAATAATTTTCGCTTAGAGTTGTCGCTAAGTTTCTTTTACATCCGCTTTTGGGATAAACCGATAAGGACGAACTGTTACCTTAGCTGGCCAAAGCTCAGCGCTAAGCATTTTTTCGTACCATGACTCAGGAACTCCTGATTTAAAATTTATGCGCCTTAAAGACTTAGGAGGAGTATCTTTCTTCACAAGACTGTAGCACGTTAATAATTGCTTCTCAATACCCGAATGCCTAGCCACGTAATCTATAATGTTATCAGATGTAACAGCAGGCGAAAACGATGAAATGTGCAGCCATTTAGCACCGGCAATGACATCGAGTTCAGAGTTTACCTTTGAACCACCAACACAAATATGTTTTCTTGTCCGCGACAGTGTGGATGGTAGTGGATTAAGTAGACATTGTCGATGAATCGAAGATAGCATCAGAAAGCACAAAAGAAACACCAGGCGTAGCGAGAGAGTTGGGCGGCGCAGTCGACGTTGACTTAGTTGTGATATTACCAGTCGAGACAGCTGATTTATCGGGGCGATGAGAAGTAAGCTCTGTCTGTTTGTTAGCTTTGGGCAGTATAAACGCCCGATCTGGCTGGTTTAAACTAGATAGATAGATAGTTAGTTGGGTATGGCACTGCGACCAGTAGGTCATCACAACACCTCAACCAGACCCAGAGTGTCTATAAGTTTCATAATAGACCCCGGCTACAGTGAGTGTATGTGATCCTCTCTTGGCCAGGCGTGCTAGATAGATAGATAGTTAGTTGGGTATGGCACTGCGACCAGTAGCTCATCACAACACCTCAACCAGACCCAGAGTGTCTATAAATTTCATAATAGACCCCGGCTACAGTGAGTGTATGTGATCCTCTCTTGGCCAGGCGTGCTAGATAGATAGATAGTTAGTTGGGTATGGCACTGCGACCAGTAGCTCATCACAACACCTCAACCAGACCCAGAGTGTCTATAAATTTCATAATAGACCCCGGCTACAGTGAGTGTATGTGCTCCTCTCTTGGCCAGGCGTGCCCAATGCTCCTATACCTCCTGCGCGCAACGGCCTCACACTCCATAAGAAGGTGTAGAGGAGTCTCCTTGGCCGCATAGCAAAAGCGACACAGGTCGCTGGACCAGATACCTAGTTTATACAGGTGCCCTCTGAGCCTACAGTGTCCTGTCAGAAAACCTGTGATAATTCTTAGTTTCTCCTTTGAGAGATCCATGAGTAGCCTGTATCTTGCCTGATTCTAGCCTCCTAATATGCTTTTTGCTGACGTTGGTCCATGGTTCCACGCTAGTGCAGTTATCTCAGTTTGCAATTTTCCCTTCTGAGCATTTCCTTTATGGTGTTGGGCCCCACTGCCAGAAATGGCTCAGGTCCTATCTACTATCCCTACTTCAGCCTGGGGCCGTACACGCCTGCTCCAATCCTCGCAGGTGTTTAGAGCCGTTAGTGTATCACTGTATTATGCTCGCCTGTATGTGACTCTCCATAATAGAGGTACACCAGGTCGCCTTGTTATACGTGTGGGTCCTGAAATTTCTTTGAATACCACCTCTCTTTTAATATCGTCCCTGGGGAACAAAACCAGAGGGAGCTGCGTACCTAGCTTGCCCCTGTTCCTAGATGATAACACCTTGCTTTTGCCGAAGCCCTCTCTCGTAAAGTTAAGGAGGGTTCACTTTGCAGCCTGTTCAATTGAGAGATGCAGTGGCTCGAGTTCCAGCATTACCTCCAGCGCTGCCGCCGGGCATGTGCGCATTGCTCCCGTAATGCATACACATGCCAGACGTTGAATCTTAAGAGGGTCTGCCTCGCCGTTCCCATAGTAGTCCTGGAATACCAAGCCACGGCACCATAAGTCACTATAGGTCTCACTATCATGGTGTACATCCATCTGAGGATCCTCGGAGTGCACTCCCAGGATTTACCNAATGGCTCAGGTCCTATCTACTATCCCTACTTCAGCCTGGGGCCGTACACGCCTGCTCCAATCCTCGCAGGTGTTTAGAGCCGTTAGTGTATCACTGTATTATGCTCGCCTGTATGTGACTCTCCATAATAGAGGTACACCAGGTCGCCTTGTTATACGTGTGGGTCCTGAAATTTCTTTGAATACCACCTCTCTTTTAATATCGTCCCTGGGGAACAAAACCAGAGGGAGCTGCGTACCTAGCTTGCCCCTGTTCCTAGATGATAACACCTTGCTTTTGCCGAAGCCCTCTCTCGTAAAGTTAAGGAGGGTTCACTTTGCAGCCTGTTCAATTGAGAGATGCAGTGGCTCGAGTTCCAGCATTACCTCCAGCGCTGCCGCCGGGCATGTGCGCATTGCTCCCGTAATGCATACACATGCCAGACGTTGAATCTTAAGAGGGTCTGCCTCGCCGTTCCCATAGTAGTCCTGGAATACCAAGCCACGGCACCATAAGTCACTATAGGTCTCACTATCATGGTGTACATCCATCTGAGGATCCTCGGAGTGCACTCCCAGGATTTACCCGCTAGACGTTTGCATACCATCATCGCTCTCATGGCCTTAGAGGTGACCACATCAACATGGGCCCTCCACAGAAGCTTGGAGCCCAGGGTAAGCCCCAGATACTTTACCTCTGTGGCGACATTGATTACGGCCTCCTCCTCATCCCCTGGAGCTTTCGTTTTTTGGTGAAGCGGACTATAGCTATCTTAGAAGGGTTGATATTTAAACCTACGTCTGCACAGCAACTTTTTGCAAGGTTAAGACCTCTTTGGACTNCTCGCCGTTCCCATAGTAGTCCTGGAATACCAAGCCACGGCACCATAAGTCACTATAGGTCTCACTATCATGGTGTACATCCATCTGAGGATCCTCGGAGTGCACTCCCAGGATTTACCCGCTAGACGTTTGCATACCATCATCGCTCTCATGGCCTTAGAGGTGACCACATCAACATGGGCCCTCCACAGAAGCTTGGAGCCCAGGGTAAGCCCCAGATACTTTACCTCTGTGGCGACATTGATTACGGCCTCCNCCGCTAGACGTTTGCATACCATCATCGCTCTCATGGCCTTAGAGGTGACCGCATCAACACGGGCCCTCCACAGAAGCTTGGAGCCCAGGGTAAGCCCCAGATACTTTACCTCTGTGGCGACATTGATTACGGCCTCGTCCTCATCCCCTGGAGCTTTCGTTTTTTGGTGAAGCGGACTATAGCTATCTTAGAAGGGTTGATATTTAAACCTACGTCTGCACAGCAACTTTTTGCAAGGTTAAGACCTCTTTGGACTATGTCACAGAGAGTACTTGCGAACTTCCCTCTAGCGATAATCACTATGTCCTCGTTAGTAAGTATCTGTAGGAATTCGTCAACAACTAAGCTCCACAGTAGAGGTTGACCGGAGGGCGGTAGTGGAGGCGGTCTACACCTGCGGCTTCTCTTTTTGCTGTCTTGTAACTGCCACCAGGACTCGTGGGACGAGGTCCGACTAGGAGACCTACGGTGCCCGCCGCAGGAGCGATGCCTGCTCTTCAAGCGATGCCGAGCCTTGGATTGCTGTTTTTGCGATTGGTTTCGCCCTTGTTTTGGTTGTTTTTGTGTTTTGTTTTTGGTTTTTAGTTGTGATCGTCTTGTTCGTACGACTACCTGCTCGACGAGGCAAGCTCAGCAGTCAAAATATTAAAAGGGGATCTCATCTTCATTAATTCCCTCCTGGCTGCAAACCATCCAATAGGCACGGTGTCGCGTAACACCCTGGAGTAGGAGGTGGCAGTTCTTGGTCACCGTTTGCCGGCAGCCCCACTCTGGAGACAAGGTAGCGCAGAAGCGACCAGCGCGTCCACGATGCCCCAGACCAGAGAGGGGCTGATCGGAAATTCAGCAATACTTAAACTAAGTTTAAACTGGCACTGAAAAACTGGCCCTAAGCAAATACAATTAATCTGTAGGCGAATAAAACTAAACTCTACTGTAGTACTAAACAGTGTCTGAAAAACAGTTTTAATTTTCCCAGAGTTTAATTTTATTTGCCAAAAGTTTAACATAATTTGTCAATGCTATATACATATACGTTTATTTTTGTATCAAATTAGTTTCAAGAAAATCCGTATTTGAATCCGTAAAAATGAAGTGTTTTATGAAATTTGTTAACCCTTAACCACCTACCCCCTATTTTTATCACACAACCACCTCCCTCCCGTCTAGGAGACGTCGACTTGATATTGCCCGTGCGTGCATGGTTTGACAAATTTAAGATATTTAGTGACATTAAGAAGTATTTATATACATTCATGTACTTATTAAATGAAAAAGTACAGAAAAATGCTACTTATTGTTTTTCAAACTTAAATCACTTCTTTAGTCATCTTGTTTTGACTTTAAAACTACACCCCTTGAAAAATGAGGTCAAAAATAAAAAAGAACGTAACGCGTCAAGAATTNGCTGAAATAATATGAATTTCTCAAAGCAAAATAAAAATTAGGCAAATTTGCACACCTTCAACTTATAGTTTTTCGCGACAGTGAATACACAACTTGTTTGAGCACTCTAGGCAAATTGGTTTCTTACATTCAAAACATATATACTGGGTACTACGTTTCTTTTTCGGGTCGAGAGCATGTTTTCCTTACTTCTAGCCGATCCTCGGCACTGCTGGTACTTGGAAGTTCCGGTAAACTGATTTCCTCATTGTGACGGAGTATACGACGAATAGCGAGTTTGATGTCCCACTGAATACTCGCATTATTTTCCCGGANTCCTCATTGTGACGGAGTATACGACGAATAGCGAGTTTGATGTCCCGCTGAATACTCCCATTATTTTCCCGGCGCTCTAGATGTGGTCTTATCAGCTGTTGAGCCAGTATCTTCATAAATTTAAATCTGGTTTATGTTCTTTGTGGTTGCGTATATCCGCCTACAACATAACTATTCGAGGCCGAAATATCAAGTAATCTGTAAAAAATTGCTGCCAAATATCCAATGGAGTAGATGAGGCATTTTGTTCATTCCGATATTCTGGGTTTATACCCTCTCTTTCCTGCGCTATATTATGCTGCAAAGTTCTCGACCCTAGGGTGGGCGGTACAGTAGACCAACGAAAGCGATTCTTACCGAAAAAATTTCTCTTCCTAAGATTGGATCTCAATTCTGACAATGGTAAGTCGTCGTCCGACTTCAGGTAAAACCGGAGACTGATGCAGCATGTTCGAATTTTCATGTTCAGACAGCTCTTTATCCCCCTCGATTTCAGAATCCGATTCACAGCTTTCCTCCGGCAATTGCTGTGGTCCAAAATCTGATTCTACATCACTGCATTCATCATTTGGCAAGTCTTCTATATCTGAAATTTCTTCTTCTAACTACTTTTCGATAAACGCGTCATTAAAAACCATTTTTCACTAAAACAATAAAAATCACTATTCACTAAAAAAATCGCAAAACAGTTTTTTACTTACCAATTACAAACGCACGCACGTATGATCTTGTCGAGCAGTTACGCGGTACTAAATTAAGCTTAGGAAAGGTACATGGTGGAACACGTTTGTAAAATACACACCCGCTAATATATTTACGACTTAAAATTTGAAGGTGTCTGTGAGACGGGGGCTAGGTGGTGCCTTTTCTTTTTTCAGTAATGCTTCTCAAAATTTTGTACAAGCATAAATTTTTGTTCTTTTGTCACCCTTCAGTTGCTGTTTTCCATTTTCATACCGAATACAAAATTTCTTCTACATAGAGCGTGTGTGAATCGGTAACAAAGTTCGCAGCGAGTAAATTTTTGACAACTATGAGGGGAATAAAATTTTAGTAGGTCATGAGGCTAGTGTGAGGATGGTTTTAACCATGATACAAAAAACAAGGTAGTTCCATTGTCACTTTTTCGTCGCCATATTAACAACCTGACAATTAAGCAGATTGTGACATTTCGTGCTACCATACGCAATATCTAAAATCCTTCAAATTTTCTTATTAATTTTTTGTCGATTTAAAAATCTTTGTTCTTAAGCATATGATCTTATTCCTATTTCACGTGAAAAAGCTGTTAAATTGCATATACAATTTCTTTCTGTGAAATAAGTGTGAAATTCCACAACATTTCCTCAGCAAAGTAGTATTCTGTTCACGCTGTGAAAAAGCTTGCAACATTTTTGCAAAATGAAGCTAGCAACACAATTTTCATGACATATTTAAATACACATGTACATTTTAAATTGTGTGAAAATTGACTGTTTATAGTAATGTAATCCCTCAAGGTTTAGCTTAACATGGTTCTAAGGATACACCCTGTGATCATGTTACTTTCCAGAAGGTGTCGCGCCCGTTTTTCTGTACATATTTCCATTGGAAAAATGCCTCATCTCAGTATTCTAGGTAAATCCAGAGGTATCTATGCGTCACCAGAATTTTAGTTTATATGGCTTATACCACTAGCTCTCGTAGCTGGCTACGAGATCCTTTTCATATAACCCCATTTTTCATAGGTTTTGGGTTGATTTCATTTACCTCTATTCCAAGATCTATGGTGGCACGCTGTATTTTCCAATAAACCCATCCCCCTTATTCTAGAACCCGAATTTTCGTAATTCGTAATTCGTAGCTGCGCTACGAAAAACGAAAAATGCACATGCTGCAACCCTTGCGGAAACATGTGCAGCATTGCCAGCTATCAGTTGTTTTTCGAAGATAGCTGAATGAAGGAACACAAAGTGGAAAGGAATTTCAGAACATGGTATAAGTGACAAAAACAAGAACAACGTGAATCAGCTGTTTCTCGACTTGTGGGCACGAAATGTGGGTTTTTGCGTTTCCGTACTTCTGAACTTTGTTCCATTTTTGAAAGAAAATGTTTCTCTTATTCTCTAATTACCAAATCCGGTCCGGATTGTTAGGGAAAGAACCTAGTGTTGATATTATCAGTGAACTGTAATTTTCGATTTTCTTTCCTCAAGGTTTAAGACATTGTGATTTAAACAATATCAACAAAATTTCTGTGAAAAACCGAAACCGGAACGAAACCGAAACCAAAACCGAAATAAATTTTGAAGAACGAAACCAAAACCGAAACCGAAACACTTGGCAAAACCGAAACCCAAACCGGAACGTTATTTTGAATCGGTTTCATTCCTTGCAAAATAGTATAATCGATCACTGGGGAGTAC
>NW_016158273.1:94605-104313 GCF_001687245.7 Rhagoletis zephyria | reverse complement strand
GGGAGTATTAATGACAAAATAGTAGTAAAAAACTCCAATCGTAGTCCTTACGGCTGCACTCCTGTGTGCATTAACAACGAATTCAAATCCAGCGGCTACGCCGGCTAGGTCATGTCGTTCAAATATACAGAAACGCTCCAGCTCTGAAAGTATTCGCGTTGCTGGTAACAGAGAAAGAGAAAGGCCTCCTCTGAGTTAGAAAGACCAGGTTGAGAACGACTTGGCTTCATTTTGGCGTCAGAAGAGAAGCGGCTGGCTTGCGGGCTGTGTTGGACTCGACCAAAATCGGTTAGGCGGTTGCAGGGCCAATAAATAAGAGAAGAAGAAGTTATATGTATGTATATATATAAAATATATATATATATGTATGTATATATAAAAAAATTTACAACTGTTGGTAGTATTGATTAAAGATATTAGTAAACATACGCACTGGCGTGACGTTACAAAAAAAAGAATTGGTTTTTTATTTCGCTTACAAAATTGCAAAACTCTGCGAATTGGGCAAGACTATTTGTACAAAAAGTTTTTGTAGTAATATTGGAAATGTTTAAGGTAAATTTTCCAAGTTTTTAAATGTAGAAATATTTTCTGCTTTATGTTTAATCAGCTGAATTATCTGACGTGATGTTACCTGGCGTTACGTTACTACAATTTCCATTGAAAAAGTTTTGTTAACATTGTTCTTGAGAGAATTTTTAACGGGAAGAATACATGCATTTTATGACGAACGTACTTTTTATTTTGACATCACCGCCACCATTTTTGCAAATCTATGTCTTATTACGTATCAATTAAACGTGCCAAATGTGGAACAAATCAGAGCAGAAATACGATTTTTGAAAATATCTCGACCCTGGCGCCACCTAACGAGACCATTTGTGGCAAAAATGTTTTTGCTTACATAACCAGTGTATTATAGTATACAGCAGCAAATTCGTTTATAAATAAGTAAGATATTGGACTTTAAATTTTTTTTACGCGGTAGATTTTTTTTCTGGAAACTCCCATATGTCGATTTTTAATTCATTCTTTTAAAACCACTAGCGCGTTATACGAATTCCGCCACAAAAAAGTTTGGGCCACCCTAATATCATACATGTGTTTGCAGCCTCTTGATGTTGGCACAGAAATGAAGACAGCTGTTTTTATAAGCTTTATCGGCAGCTGTACACATGATTATCAAAAACCAGTCCTTTTTGGATGTTCCACGGACCAGGGATCAAACCCTAGCCCTATCTTGAATTAGTTCGCCATACGGACACATTAAAACAATTGATTGTGATAAAGGTGCATAATTTTTAGTTCGCCGAAACATTTGAGAGAGAACTTTGCAATAGCAAAATAATACATACATTACATTATTTTTTTTATTTGCGCTGAAGATCGTTTAGATTTGATAATCCAGTGCAAGCCGAATTTTGTTTGTGCGTTGATTTGGTCTGGCTACAAATTCGTTGAACACAAGCTATGTTAATGCATTAAGCTGCTGGCTTTTGATTAGTGCGGTTGGGATTGAACTTTGAAAATAAATACATATATTTTTGAAAACAGAAAAATAGTTTCTCAATTAATATACATATCTGTACTTTAGCTCCTTGATGATGTCGGGAAACGCTAAACTGATATCAGGCACTGAATTGGCAAAGTAAATACTAAATGTATTCAATATTCCGCATTACTTAATTTGTTTTTTTTATTGAAGTGAAGTACGCGAATCTTTGAAGCGGCAAATTAAAGATGTTAAAGCTAAACTTCCTGCTTTTACGCCTGGCTTGCGGATTTTGCAAGTGGGTGGGCGTGAGGACTCCAACGTTTACATTCGCATGAAAATCAAGGCAGCTGCAGAAATTGGCATTACTGCAGAACTTATCAAGCTTCCGCGCACTGTTACCGAAATTGACTTACTTGAGAAGGTGAGTTATGCAATAAAATAAGATCTGATTTAAATATCTGCAAATTGTAATTTAAATGTGAAAAAAAGTTGTAAAATTGCAAAAATTACATATGTACATTAGACTGCATCACCAAAAAAAGTTGCGATTTTTTCGCCAGGATTACAAAACCTATTATATTTTAAGACGTCCAACAAAATATTTCGGAAAAATATTAAGATTTAAGTGAGCTGGATCGATTTGAAAATACATCCAGAAATGGAGTTTTTTATGAATAAAAATAGTTTCCTAAAGAACTTTTTGAACAAGGTCCCCTCAGATGACAAAACAGATTAAGCTTAAAACATCTGCATAAGAATATTTAAAAATCTTTTCAACGGAATCGTAAGAATGAGATTTTTGATGCTTTTTTTTTTTTTTACTTTTTTCAAGGATTGATTTACGAAAAACTTGAATAACTGGGCAAACACTTTTCTGATTTAGACTTAACGGATCTCAGTAGAAAGGTATTTTTACACTGTTTTTATTATGTTTCTGTCCAAAAAGAAGTCATTCGTGTCCCTTTTTTTTGGTCAAACACCAACACATCTTAATTCAACTTTGAAAGATATTCGTTCATTCTACCTTTCTCTTTCATCCTTTGAATGAGTTTATTAGCATAAAAATAAAAAAAATTACACCTCTTAAGTCTAAATCGGAAGAGTTTAGGTTCAGTTATTCAAGTTTTTCTTATATCAATCTTTGAAAAAAGTTAAAAAACAGCATCAAAAATCTCATCATTACGATTCCGTTCAAACATTTTTTTAAATATCTTTATGCAAATTTTGTAAGCTTAATCCATTTTGTCATTTGCGGGGATTTTTTCAAAAAAACTCTTTAAGAAACTATTTTTATTCATAAAAACTCAATTTTTAGAGGTATTTTCAAATCGGTCCAGCTCACTTAAATCTTAATATTTTTCCAAAATATTCTGGTGGACGTCTTAAAATATAATAGCTTTTATAATTTCAATGGAAAAATAGTACAGCTTTTGTTTGTATGGGGAGTGATGCAGTCTAATGTACATATTTCATATTAATTTGGCAAATTCTACGTTTTGATTACTTTTTCCTGTCTTGCTATAGATAACAGAACTTAACTATGATCCTAAAGTTCATGGAATTATAGTGCAAATGCCGCTTGATTCAGAAAGTAAAATGGATTCCCACAAGATCACTGACGCGGTCTGTCCGGACAAAGATGTCGATGGTCTTCATACCGTTAATGAAGGCCGCGTCTCCATCGGTGACACGAATGGGTATCTGCCTTGCACACCCGGGGGCTGCGTTGAGCTAATCAAGCGTACGGGCGTCCAAATTTGTGGGGCACAAGCTGTTGTTATAGGTAGAAGTAAAATTGTGGGTACACCAGTCTCACAGCTGTTGAAGTGGGAAAATGCCACAGTGACTTTGTGTCACTCAAAAACTAAAAATCTGGAACAAATCGTGAGTATTTATAAAGTTACGCACTATGTATTTATCGTATTATGTGTACAATAATCATGCTATCACTCCAAACCAGGGTTTGAAAAACTGTCAGCACAACAGCAACAGCACTACTATCTTTGCTTTTTCTTCGCTTTGAAATTTTTGATTTTCATTCGAACTGCTTTGCTTTACTGGGACTTTGAAAATTATATTTTTGCTTTTTTATTGGCAGTTTATTGAAAATTAGTTATTGCTTTCGATTTGCTGTGATAGTGCTTTGCTGTGCTATGATAGTGATTTTTCTGTGCTGTGATAGTGATTTTTCTGTGCACATGAAGCTGTGGCGTATGGTATATTACACCGTGCGACCAAAACCAAAAATTTTTAAAACACGAAAAAATCAATATATTCACAAAACTGGGGGCCAAATATAGTAAAACTACCTTCTTAGTTTTTCTCTCTGACGTCAGGATTTTTTTTAAAAGGACTTTGAAATTTCTAGAATATGATTTAATAAAAAAATTGATCAAAAGATTCGGTGCATTGTAGAATGACAATATGGGTATCAATTAAAAGGGAACATTCTGTAGAATTGAAAAAAAATTTAATATTTTGATTCTCCAGGACTAATAAGTGTTTAAAATGTCCTTTTAAAATATTATCCTTGAATATCCTTGTAAATTCCCAATATTTATTTTTGAAAAAAATATATGTCAAGGACTAATAAGTTAACTACCACTTCCTCGGATTTCGTCCTTCTAACTTTATTAGTTTTAGATAAAAAAACACTTCTTATTCGCATTCGCATTCACAATCGCGTAGCTTCCGCATTATTTTTTCCATTCGCATTCGCTTTCGCATTCGCAATAATCAATGCGGAGCTTTTGCGAATGCGAATATTGTGCAAGTGCACTGATAAAATGTATATTTGGCAAACAAAATGACAAATTGTAGCCAGTATTTTTTGGCCTTGGAGATGCTACGTTAAAACTGTCCCCCTACGTCCGCCTTCTTTTGTAATTTAAAGTCAAATAGGCATGCTGCGTTAAAAGTTAGCATGTAATTAGGTAAGAATTATGTAACTATCGAATATTATTTGCCAAAGGTCTGTTAAAAAAACTGGATGAATCGCTAGCGGTGAGTAATCAATTGTGACTGCCTGCAACTAGAAAAAGTTGAACTCATCTAATTAAATATCGAATTACAAGCTATTCATTACAGGTGAATCTTTTCAAGAAGTCACCCGGGAACTAAGCAGATCTGAGACCTTCATTGTCCTTGAATCCAATAATTCAAATTATTATAAAAAACGGGTGCCATTTTAACAATATAACAAGAACAGAAATTTTCATTCCTAGAACATAACAACTTATTTGCCACATCGGCCTATTTGAAACCTAAGCTGAAATTTTTCAAAACAGTCCCAGAAGAAAGGATTAAAAACGAATTACAAAAACTAAAATCGAAAACCGTTAATGGCGTTCCAAATTCTGAACAACCAAAAGAATGATAATGAAGAAATTTTTGGAAAAGATTGTGAAGATGAAAGTCAGGAGGATACATCCGACATTTGCAGTCTCGATGCAATTCTCAAAAATGAATTATTGTACCACAATAAAAAAATAAATATAACTGAAAGTCTTCTCAACTGGTGCAGTGTCAATCGAAAATAATTTAAAATTTTGTCAAGTTTCAACTGATTCAAGTTTGTCGCCTTACGACCCTTTAAGAAACATGTTGGAACCCGAAAAGCCAGAAAAATTACTTTTTATTAAATACAATGTTCCATTTTATAAATTCAAGTAATAAATAAAAAAAAATTATTAAAAATGATCAACTGTTCATTTTTTATTTACCTAAATCACCTATTTAATTTACTCACCCAAGTTATTTCTTTAAAATACTTGACATCGCATTCGCATTCGCATCCGCGGATGTCTAAAATTCCACGTTCGCAACATCCCTAGTAAACAACTAAACAACTAAAAATATAGATGTAGTGCGCCTTTTGTTCTAATTTTTAATTAAAAACCTTATATTTAAAAAATTTTGATCTGATTTTTAAAAAATTGATATCGTTGTAAACGTGATTAAACTCCCTTCTGATATGCGTATTTGTATACTTCGTATATAAACTTTTGAGAAAAAACACTTAAAAGGAAAAAATACCTTTACAAAAAAAAAAATACGAAAAAATTACTACCCGTTTTTTAAGAAATTGGTATCATTGTAAAGGATACCAGAAAACTTATACTTTCTTAAACTCAGAAGTTTCTATTTATAAACAAAAAAAAAAGTTAGTTAAAAATAATTTTATCCCTCTACGCCGCCCCCTAGGTGAAAGGCTGGCTACGCCCTTGTATACAAAAAACAATTAAAGAATTTAAACCGTACATCATACGGTCAGTTTGTTCTTTTAGAGCGCATGCATGGTCATTTATGTATATTGTAACTATCGATATCTTATAAAAAGAAGTGTACACTTTTTTTTATCTTAAGTATTAAAGTTAGAAGGACGAAATTCGAGGATGTGGTAGTTAACATATTAGTCCTTGACATATATTATTTTTTTTTAAATAAATATTGGAAAATTTCAAGGATATTCAAGGATAAAGCTTTAAAAGAAAATTTTCAATACTTGAAGATGAAAACCAAAGACGATATCTACGAGCCAATTGAAAAGTATTATGTCAATTAATTTATTTAGCTTTCGGTGCTAATATTGCACCCTCATCAGAATTATACTAAAAACAGGTAAAAAATTAGTCACATAATCATAACACTAATATTTATCAGCCATAGAGTACTTACAAAAATCTGTGCTAATATATATATGTGTGTTTAACGCAAATTGAACTGCGGCACCATGGATTGTCCATCTTATTATACACACATATATGTATCAGCAACTTGGTCAATTTGGCGGTATGTTTACCCTGTCTATAAAAACAATTAATACAAATTTTTACACACAATATTCTTTTTAAATAAAACACACAAAAAGCAAAAGGCATACTTCTTATGGGAGTAGCACGTAATAATTGCAAATCTTCCGGCATAATAAATTTAGAAAATTGAAATTATTCTAACGAACAGCGAGCGAATTATTGACTCAAATGTCAAAATTATATAAGTTCTATTCATTACAACAAGACGAGCAGGTATATATACGGTGACCATATTTATGAGAGCCGAATACGGGACAAAATATAATTTTTCAAATTTTTTCCACAACAGCTTACAGATCTTAAAGCCTTATTCAATGATACTAGATGTATTAGCCCTGAAACAGCATCCTTTTAGTAATATCATAAATTTGTAGGATAGTTTTCTCGAGATTTTTACCCCGTAAAATTTGTTTAAAAAATTCATTAAATTTAGGTCGTTAAGACTTACCACTAATTTTTGGCAATTTTTTTTTTTTTGTTGACAGTGTTATCATATAGCAACATTATTTGAAACTCGTTCATAGGCATGCCATTTTAATGACCTGTTGAGGCGCCGAAACACCGAATACGGGACATATACAGGACATTAAAAGAAATACAGAACATTTTGCGTCCCGTATAAAATAAATAAATTACCAGGACAATGGGCCAAAAAGAGGACTGTCCCGTATAATACAGGACGGATGGTCACCGTAGGTATATATGAAGCGAGAGAAGCATCAAACATAAAAAACAGAAAGATTAAACTAATCGCCAATCAAAGGCACATTAGACTAGTCATGGGCAGCAAAACAACAACAACAATAAGTGTGTATACTATCTCTGTCCCTAACTAGAGCGTCAACCGTGATATATCAACAATTAAGAATGCAAGCATGCATATTCATACATACAAATATGTATCATAGTTCAGCAATGCAAAAAAACACCAACTATACAGCACAAAGAGAAAAGTAAACAGCTGTGCCGTTTTTTGCGCAATCTTTTTCTGTGCGCCTAATACGTAAACTTATGTTGTGTAAGGAGTTTATTATAAATAGGGTTCAAATTTTCCGTACCCTTTATGTGAATCATCTCAGAAATATTAAGTTTGTTCCAATGCTTCTCCCTATCCAAAATTTTGACCTGTTCCCAATCAAAATCATGATCTGTATTAACTTTATGTATTGTAGTCAGTGTTGCCGCGCCGTCTCAAGAAAATGTATCCCTGACCAAGCCAAAAATGTATCCAAATGTATCCAATTTTCTTTTTTACATATACATCTCATAATTTGTAAGAAAACCAAACATTTTCATGAAAAAGAAATAATTTAACCCATCTTAAGGACTTGGAAAACATGTGCATAAAATGAAACATTTGTAATTTTAATTTATAAAGTACATTTTTTGTGCATAAGTATTTTGCAAAGTAAATATAATAAATAGCAAGTACACTCTAAAAAGAGCATGTAAAACTACTACTGAAAAGTATCTATTTTTCAACAAGAATCTGTATAAATATACGTATAAGATGTTCAGTATTTGAGATCTTTAAAATATACACATAAATACACATATATAGAATGTTTAAAATTTCAAAAATTTTCAAACTACAAATACATTTGAGTAGTCTACTTGCAAAGTGCGCTATGTAAAATTTTTTCGATTCATAGTTTTTGGCGGATTACGTACCAGTATTTAAAGTAGTTTCATGTCCACTAACAACAGATCTTTTTATATTCTGAAAAAAAAACGTCTTCTTCCAAAAGTCGCTATCATACTTATTTATGAACTTTCAAAAGTATCAATCTTCTGATGAACTTAGAAAGCTGCTTTAGGTCGTATAGACTGTTAATGTTATCTTATGACATGTTATGTTACAATTTTAAAAGGCTCCAAATTTGCAGGTAATAATAAAAAAGATTCAATTTAAATGTTACTTGTTGTCGTAGTCGCTTTTTCAAATTTATGGCTTTCTATAATAAAATCACATAACGCTGTTTGCAAGTGGACTACTCATTTCCTACTAATAATAAACATTACTTTATTTTAAACATGTTATGTGTAATTTTGCTCTTGCGAAAAATTTGGTATGTAACAGTAAACTGCAATGATTAATTTTATTACACGGCGTGCGAATTGGCACACATTAAAAGAGGAAACTGGTTACCTCTCTTAATATGCGCAAATAAACAAAAATTTTTTAGAGTGTATTTTCAGTAAATTTCATAAAAGTCTCCTTAAATAAATCAAAGTTAGTTTTTTAAACTACATTGAAATCTTCTTTCATTTTAAATTAACAAATGAAAATATGTGATATGAAAGAGATTACTACAGAAAGAGTATAATTTACTTTATATATATACATATATATAGCGTCGTTTAAAGTACAAACCCGCGTATCGTCATTCTGCAAAACCGCGTAACTGATATTTGCTGCCAAAAATTGGATTTGCTCACACAAGCTCTTGGCTCAATCCTTATCCATTCGTCCTGAAATATACTAGCCAGAAATGCGATTGCTTTATAAAAAAGAGAACCATTTTGAAATATAAGTGTTTTTACTCTCTAGAAAATAATTTATGCAACGTCACATACGCGGTTTTGCTTTTTGTTGATACTCGGTTTTGTACTTGAAACGACGATATGTATATTAAGATCTTGCTTAAAGCATTCTTTAAGCTAATTAAAGTAATTGCGCTTATACCTATTTTGGTGAGATCTCATATCATATGTTCATTGCTTCGTTCACAAAAAATAAAATGCTTTAATTTCACGCTTAAGTAGCGATTCTTTATACGTTCAGAAAACGTAATGCTTTCTACCATCTTTAATGAAAATCGATTTTTGAACGAAAAAAACTTTATAGGAAATATAAAATTTTGGCCTATTTAAAAAAGTATCCACATTTATACTGGCCGGAAAAAATAAGTATCCCGCAAAAATTCGTCTAAAAATGTATCCAATTGGATCTATTTAGATCCAAACGGCATCCCTGATTGTAGTCGTAGAGGTTGGAGTTAACTAGTTAATGTCTTTTCGATGTTCATTAATGCGGGTCACTAACTTTCGCTTAGTTTGGCCAACGTAGTTACTATCACATTCTTTGCAGTTTATCTTGTATACCACCCCTTGGGTCTGATCTTTTACTAAAGGGTCTTTCAACTTTTTAACAAATTTATCATTAACTCTATTGTTAACAGAAAAAATAGTTTTGAAATTATATTTCTTATTGATTTTGTTCACTGTTTTTGAGAACCCTTCAATATACGGAAGCACCATTAAATTTTCCGTCCGGTTATTCTGATACTGTAGGTTTCTATCTAAATTATCACTATTGTTCTTATATAAGCGCTTCCTAACATAAGACTTTTTCAACAAATTTTAAATTTTTTTGGTGGTGTTTATGATCCGCCAACT
>NW_016158273.1:76868-94505 GCF_001687245.7 Rhagoletis zephyria | reverse complement strand
GGCAAAATCGGACGGTAACCACGCCTACCTCCCATATAAGGGTAGTTTTCAGAAATACGAAAACTGCGATATTTACAATCATTTTTAAACGAAGAATAAGAATATTATAAATTTTTGAAAAATGGGCGTAGGCACGCCAACTTATGATTACATTTGTATATCTTGGGAACCGCTCCACCAATTTCTCCCAAACTTGGCACAGTTGTTGGCCTTCACAAAACATACCAAACGGCTGCAAATTAAAAAAATCGGATAATAACCACGCCCACATCCCACATAACGGTAATTTAGAGAAATACGAAAGCTTCGATAAATCAGTAAATACTGAAGCTGATTTATTCAAGATTGAGGTATGCAATAATTCTTTAGCAATAAGTACGCTTATAATAAAACGTTGGAAAATGGGCGTGACCCTGCCCACTGAAGACCACATATGTGTATCTCGGTAACCGTTCGATCAATGTGTACCAAACTCGGTATGATTATTGTGGTTGCCCCATAAAGGCAAAACATTGAAAGTCATTGAAATCTGACTAAAATTACGACCACCTTTTTATAACGCTAATTTTACCCAAAATTGATACTAACAACAACCCCTTGAAAAGAAGTAACATTATTGTGGAATTTTGGAAAATGGGGCGTGATGCTGCCCACATATATCTATATAAGTTTATCTCATTATGTCTAACTAAACGTTCTATCGAAGATGTTTGAAATAGACGTAAAACCACGACTGCTTACCATGTATCGGTAGTTTTAGGAAAGAGAAAAAACTATATTGAATACTTGCGCCGGGTATTTAGTGTTCGGCTCCGCTCGAACTTAGATCTTTTTACTTGTTAAGAGATAACTTAGGTGAGTAAATTAGGTGATTTAGTTAAATAAAAAATGGAAAGGTTAGTAATTTTTAATACTTTTTTTTAGTACTTGAATTTAAAAATTGGAACATTGTATTCAATAAAAAGTTTTTAAAGGGTCGTAAATCAAACCAGCGCCACTAAATAACTACTCGCTCGCTGCGAAAAACTTGAAACTTGACAAAATTGTAAATTCTTTTCGATTGACGCTGCACCAGTCGAGAGGACTTTCAGTTATATTTTTAAAATTTTTTTTTTATTGTGGTGCAATAATTATTTTTTGGGAATTGCATCGGTCTGCAAATGTCGTATGTATCCTCCTGACTTTCATCTTCATAATCTAGTATCATGGCAAGATCGTTGTTTAAACACCGTTGTTTTCCAAAGAATTCCTCATTCTCATTCTTTTGGTTGTTTCTGAATGTGGAGAACCAGTAACGTCAACAGCGTTTTTCGATTTTAGTTTTTGTAATTCTTTTTTGATCCTTTCTTCTGTGACTGGCCAGATATACGTTTTGTCATTGCATTGCAATATTTTTCAATAGGTGACTTTGCTTGTTTAGACATTTCAGGTTTAAAGCTATTTAAGTCCTCTTTCATTTGATAGCAAACTTGTTTAATTTGGATAAGCGGTTTGTTTATTGTCCGGAAAGGACTTTTAGTTGGGAATAAAAAATATTTGGCAAAGTTTAACTCGTAACTAAAATAACTGTTACTTTCGGTCCCTTCAATATTCGCATTCGCAAAAGATCCGCATTGATTATTGCGAATGCGAATGCGAATGTTAAAATTAATGCGGAAACTCTGCGGCTGCGAATGCGAATGGGAATATTCGCAACAACCCTGATATGTATCCATAAGTTTCTCGGCAACGGCTCAAACGTAGCAAAATGAAAAATCGTTTTAAAAATACTTTCGAAGTTGTATTTCTTCCAATTGTCAAAAACATTTTATTTGTCACGGGGAAAATACCGTAAAAATTATTTGTATCGTGCGAATATCTATAGAAATTATCAGGGTTTGAAAAACTGTTAGCACTGCGACAACAGCCAAGCATTTGCTTTTTTATAAATTGTTGTTGCTTTGGTAGCCGGCAATTACGAGTACCTGATGAAGATCTTGCAGAAGCAATGAGCTTAGCCGACGACACTTCAAAGGAATTTGAAGAAATGCGACAAGATGTAGAAAAAAACTTTCGTTTGCTTTTCGAACACGTAGAAGAAGTATGCACCAACCTAGGTACAGAAATCAAAGTACCGCGATAGAGCAGTCGCCAAAAGAATCGCTTTAATGTGAAAACCGGAGACGCCGAGGCATACTATCGCCTTGCTTTTTACATTCCCTTCCTTGATACATATATTGCTCATTTTAAAAGCCGGTTCCTAAACCATAAATCAGTTTTAAATAATTTTAGTGTTTTGTTTCCAAAGTATGATTTTAACAAAAAAAAAACTGAAGAATTGTATGCTTTTTATGAAAAAGTAATCGACTGCTCGAAACAAAAATTTCTTCTAGAGGTAAAAATGTGGAAAAAACGAGTTTGACACGAACATTTTCGAAATGCTCTCGAAGCATTACAAGTAGCTAATAGAACGTCTTTTGGGAATATTTTTAAGATCTTACGTATATTGGCACTTTTGCCCGTTTCAATAGCCACACCTGAACGAAGCTTTTCATGTCTGAAAAGAATTAAAACCTACTTGAGAAATACAACATGTCAAGAAAGGCTCAACGGTCTAGCATCTATAAATATTCACAAAGATATAAATTGTTCAGTTGACGAAGTTCTAGAAGATTTTTCAAAAAAAACCACGAAAAATTTGAAAATTCTTCGTTTCATTGATTTATAAGTAAAAAGAAAAATTTAATGTGTTTAAAATTATCAAAATGTTTTATAAATAAAGCGAAAAATTGAATATATGATTTTAAAAATTCATGTTTTCAAACTTTATTACGCATACTTTCTTCTAAAGAGCCTTTTTTCTAGACCCATATTAGTGAAATATTATTCTTTGTTTTAAGAGGGGGGGGAGGTTAACCCCCAAACGACTTAATTTTACTTGAGAATTGTCAAAATCGGCAAATCCTAGTTAGCTGTTGTTATGTGATATAAAGAAAAGCTGGCAGCACACCGCAAGGTTGCAGAAATCTTTTAAAATATTTCCGAAAAATATCTTAATATAAACGGAACCTGCTTTACACTGTCAAGGAAAAACATTGCCAAAACTCAACGCAATTTTTAGCAACTTCAATTAAAAAGTTTGCAATTTTGGTGAAACCTTGCAGAATTTTTTTCATTTTTGTACAAAGTTTGATCCAAATAGAGGATCTACCACATTTTTTTGAAATCTCCCACATTTTTTTCCTGATTCTGCCACACATAATTTTTTTAAAGTCCGATCACTGCCATTAGGTAAATTGCATTTCCAAAGATTTTTTCAAAATAAATAGCGATGAGGGATATTTCACCCGCCGCTGATAAGAAATCGCAATCACCATAACGCACATCACTAATATTACTGTTCACAATCACGTTTACATTCAAAATTACAATTCATAATTTCGTTTTGTAGCAAATATGAAATATAGGTATATCCATTTACTTCTTTTTGGTTGTTTGTGTTTCCGACAGGGTAGGAATCAAAGTGCTAGAAGAGATTTGAGCGTTTGGTACAAAAAGTATTTTTGATGTTGAAATTGTACTTAAAATCGGCAAATTGTACTTTTGTACTTTTTAAAATTAATTGTAATGAAAAAAGTACAATTGTACTTAAAATTTCAACACTGTTTCACTGGCGTGACAAAGTACTTGCTGCAGCGATGCCAGATTTGACGTACCCAATTTTTTACCGATAATAACTCATGCGAGGGATTTGGGTGTTGGGCATTTTACAAGCCTATTAGGAAGTATACATATCTGTGTTCGTATAGAATAGTAGCTTATGTCGGAAGACTGGCTTTAGTATGAATTTAGAATGGTTCATTCGCAGCATACGATTGCGAAAGACTCACTGGCGCCGATTCGTTGAAGAACTCTTGGAAAATAAACGTAAAAGAGGCAGTTGCGATGCTAGCAAGTCAATATTCGTATAAAGACTCATAAAAAAATTCCTTGTGGTTTAAAGATTATAGGAAATGGTACATTTTACTAAAGCCAGCCTCTCGACATAAGCTACTATTTCATACGAACACAAATATATTCGTCTACAAATAATGTTGGTTATTTTAATTAAGTCCTAAGATAAGTTTGTGAATCTTATCAGTGTTCTATGTAAGAACCAAAAATCAATCCCCTCGCCAATTAGAACTTTTGCTTTAAAAGAAATATATACATAGCGCATTTGCTCAATACTTGGTCTTGCATCACTGTTTGAGCAAGGTCGTGCATTTTGCACTAGATTTAGTGCTTTTGGGAAACCAGAAAGCCTAAATTATTGGAATTCAATGCTTGGTGCGTTATTTAGTGATGCTTTTTTAATTTAAGCACACGGAATGCATAGGTACATATGTATGTATGATAACATCAATACATAGATGGAATCTATTGAAATAAATTAAATAAATTTTCGTTTAATGAGATTTTTTTAAATGAAGAATGTATATCACTTACTGATCAAAATATTACATAATAAACTTGGCGTGAAATTTTTCGGCCTGATGACACTGGCCAGTCGAGTACAATCCATTTATTGAATAAAATGTGAGGAATAGGTAAATTAAATATGTTTTGCGTTGTTATAAATGTATTGAAATTAATTTATTAATAAAAATGTGAAGAAATGGATATGTATATACACTTTTTACTGAATCAAAAAAGTTATTAAACATGATAATAAAAACTTGGCGTTGAGTTTCATTTTCTAGAACCGGGTCACTTTTTACTTTTCGTTTGCGTGTATTCACTACAGGTGGATGAAAAAACTGTTGGCGAAATTTGGTTCGGGCGAAACTCACGATTAGGCTGATTAGTAAAAAGTATCGTTAATTTATAAAAATTGTTATCACATTTTGGAGTATATCATTGAAACTGACTGCAAATTTTTTTACAAATATCGTATTCGACAAAAATTTATTAAACTCATAAATGGTTGACACTAAACTAAAAAAATAAAACAATTTAAGAATTTCATGAACTAGTACATAGCATTCTCCGACACTTTGGAGAAAATCTGTAGTCTAGTTCCTGAGAAATTGCATTCCAAACTTCAATTGTGAGTTACCGAAAGTAACTTGTGACAATCTTTTATCCAGGCGACGATATAATATTTTCCTAAAATATGCATCTAAATAGATTATAATTGTCATTATTTTCGCAGTTGGAGTATATGCCAGACGAGTAACAGGTATACAAGTATACCTAAATTAGCGCTTGAGCTTGTATATTTATCTCTCTCTAACTCATTAATTCTATATACGTCAGCACCAACGCCCGACAAAGTTATGTCCGTATTTAATAATGGCCCTATGACAAAATATTCATGAAATGTATTCGTAGATTTTTATTTACTTTCATTTCATTTATTAGTATTGAGATGAATGATTTTTACTAAATACCAGGAATAAATATTTAATAAAAAACTATTTCATTTAAGCTTAACCAACTTTTAGTTGCTCGGAGCTAATTTTGGAACGCTTCATGAAATATTTTCATAGAAAGTAAATGCAACCCTGGGTGCATCATTATCGAGCTGAAAAACCAAACAAATAAAAAAATTCCATCTGAACCAATATTCCCAAAAATTATAAAGCAAAACAAAAGCCATTTTTCCAATTTATGCACTGTTATTTTTATTATTGCAATACAATTTCGCAGCTCTTAAAACATTTTCCACATTATGCTTTTAGGGCTAGTAGTTTCCGACCCCATTTGCTCGTTTTTTTATTTCAGTTCTGAATTTAGGCTAGGCTTCATGGGAACTTACTGTGGGTGCAAACAGACCACATATTGTAAATATGTACATATGTATACACTTCAACGGAATTGTGATACTTAATTTTATTTTATAATGAAAAATGAATTTAATGTGCAATTTTTTAAGTTTACTAGATGTAAGACAACTTTTAATTTTCTTTATATATTGCATGCTTTAGTTTTAATTCTGTTTAAGTTGAGTTGTAAAGGTGAAAATAGGCCTCCTGGGCAACCGAGCACATTAAAAAAAAATCGGTAACGCGCGTAAAAGCATACCTCACAAGTGGTGTGGAAAATGCAAGAACAAATATAAATGGAATACTTTTCGAAATTATGAAATGGTTATTGGTATTTCCTATCTCAAAGAGGATGATTAATTTGAACGTTATTTAAGCTGCCTTTATGTAAGCGTTTTGGCTAGTCGATATCTTAAGTAAATTTTCCAGTCGACAGAAATCGACCCGTGAAAAGGCAACTTCAGGAATTTTTTAATTTTCTTGTTTTTTTTTGCTTGGGCGTCTTTTGAAGATGTGCCAAATTATATTGTCGCCTTAAATACAAAACAACAATTTCTTTAAGCCATCTTGTGCAGCAATTTGTTGATCTTATCCTCACGGCTACCGAAATCACCAACCTCAACGTAGTGATTAGCCTTCTTGCGCCAGCCTCGGGTTGATGTGTTGAGCTTGAATAGCAACAGGAAGTTGGGGGCTTTCTTGAAGTGAAGTGAATCAACGCACTGAATTTCGTGCGCTTCGCGAAATTTGCGTTCGATCACAAAGCAGAAATTAGGACACGCTTGACCATTCCACGTTTGTACATCAATTCACGACCTGATTTAAGATTTGGATAACCCCATATAGGGTTCGGCATACGTAGCATATTAATGGTTGCCTTGCTCAATTTGTTGAACACAGCGTTTTAATGTGGCGAAGACAGAACTGTAAAACTACGCTCTTTTTGTGCAACTTTGTTGATACCGCGGATGCGGATCACAAAGCCAATTTGGATTTTTCAGGCCCGTCGAATCGGCCGCATTTCTTTGCCACACAGCGCTCCTCCATCTCACGGCGTCCATCACGGAGTTTTCTTGTTTGATATTTCTCAGCATGCACCAAGTTTTCACGTTTACGGAGTGCAATCACAGCAGAGCGCTTTAGTTTACGTTTGATCAGGGTAGCAATTTGCTGACCTGCTCTTGCTGAACTGCAGCTTCGACTCGGGGACAGGAGGCAGCTTCCTGGAAGGTTGTCTGCCCTTTGCTTGCGGTTTCTTACCGGCCGTGATGGCAGTCCTCTTAACTTGTTACTTAGCACGTTGAAAAGGCGAAAAAAAGTTCGCCAAATGTTTGGAGCACATCGTAAATGAGCCACTCGATTTATAACATTTCTATAAACAATTTAATTAAATACTTTTTATACATAGATATGCTGCAACCATGCACTTACTTTCCCAAATTCCATCCTGCTTATCGGCATAATTTTCCAAATATGCCTGCTACTTCATTACTAATTACTCAATTTTCCAACTGCGCCTTCTTTGTTGGCTCGACATATCCTAAAAAGACATAAATTTACATTAAACAATAGAAATCGCAAAAATTAGCAAATAAAATACTCGCTTTGTTTTGTTTTGTTGTCAAATTTCTGAGAAATGTGAATTCACCACGATGCGATACAGAAAGAACAAGGACCAGGGATGTAATTTTAAGTAAACTATTATTCAGTGGCAAGGCGCAGAGCGTTCGGGGCAGCAATATTAATTTGTATCAAATATAACATTAACCGGTGGTTCTAATACATTTTTTGATATTATTAACCAGAGTACATACATTATATGGTATTTCTTTCAAAGATTAATGTACTATATGAACTTTTTTTTCAAATATTTCTTAAGTTTATTTCATGAGTGCTGAAAAGCAACCATCCGTGTAAGAAATTGTGTGCTACCTAAAATTTCATCTCTGGAAACTTTATCCACATAAAGGACTTCACCACAGTTTTTTTACTGGATATACTGAGGTCGACTGCGTGCATCTCTGCTGTGCATCCCTATCGTAGGACATCGCAGTGTTAAAAATACCAGTCGCTAACATTGAAAAAGGATAGAACGTGAACTAGTTGGGCTTAAACGCAAACTGGTAGAATTCTAGTTCACAACTAGTAGCTTTCCCTGCAGGGAGTCTAGTACTGTGTTTGTGTATGTATTGTGTACGTGAGTGCCGTTTTTGTGTGTGTTGTGTATGTACATGTTTATTTAGAATTATTTTCTTTTGTACGTGTTTATTGATATGTATATCTATACTGCAGTGTTTTCGGACGGTACTAGCTTTTACTGCCAATATAGGAGTATTACATATATGGGTAAAACCAAGGCATATTAAATAAGGTAGAAGTGATTTTGACATTTCTCTCTTTTGAACACCGACTATAATAGCCGTGTTTTATTTGTCCAGAAATTTAAGCTATTAGCTTATTTTGTATGGAGGACTTACCCAACATAATTATATTGGCTTATGAAAAGCTATCTTGGCTTATATATTGAACAAGAGGCACTGCCATTCATCATCAGAAATTTTCTCCTTCAGCCAATCAAAAAGAGGCAAAAACTTACTTTGACACTATTTGCAGTCAAACAACTGTCAAAATTAGGCTAACATAGGAAATAAGCTAATTTCGTTTTATTTGACCAAGATTTAGCTATTTGCTTGTGATGGTTGGATAAAACATGCTTAATGTCAAGTGATGAATAAGTTTTAACCCTTTTCAAGTTGGCATTTTCTATTTCTTATTAAAAATTTTGAATTGGGTGATTTTTTTTTGTTTTTCGACCACATCCATTTATAGATATACATACTATATAGAAAAATGAAAAGGCTCAGGAGCTATGAGCGTTTCACTATGTGTGACAAGAGCTAAGACGTTAAAGTGGTGTGATGCGCCTAGTTGCGAAGTTAGAAGACCGCTGAGAGAATCGTTTCGGCGTTCAATTGGAAGATTCTACCCGTGTCTATTAAAATCAATTCAACGCGAATGATTTTATTACCTGCCCATTGCAAGCAAATATTTTTAAGCGCATGCGTTTATACCAAGGTGCAGTTCCCATGCCCTGGGAGGTTCCTGTGCCTGAGATGCATAAAGCACACGAAAGTTCAGAAGTGACGATATCATCTGTTGATGCGCAGACGCAAACTGAGTAAGCCTGCATAAATAGTTCCCTACAAAATTATGTTCACATAAGCACGTCAGGGCCTAGATTTACACTGATTTGCATACATACATATGAGTAGTCCACTTGCAAACAGCGGGTTGTGATTTTATAATAGAACGCCATAAATTTGAAAAAAACGACTACGACAACAAGTAACATTTAAACTGAATCTTTTTTATTATTACCTGAAAATTTGGACAAATAAGAGCCTTATAAAATTGTAACATAACATAACATGACATAAGATAATATTAACAGTCTATACGACTTAAAGCAGTTTTCTAAGTTCATCAGAAGATGTATACTTTTGAAAGATTATAAATAAGTATGATAGCGAAGAAGAGTTAACATTTGGTGCTATTTTTTTCAGAATATAAAAAAGTTTTGCACTGTGTTGTTAGTGGACATGAAACTACTTTAAATACTGGTACGTAATCCACCAAAAACTAAAAATCGAAAAAATTTCGCATAACGCACTTTGCAAGTGGACTACTCATATGTATTTATGTGTACATGAATTTGTTTATCAACATGTTTTTAAATTTTTTCTTCAGCAATGATTCCATACAATGTAGTTTCAAAACGGAAATATATCTTCTTAATGAAAAAAAAATTAAGACAATGGAAGCCACTATAGCGGATCTTACCTCCAAGTTAAACGAAGCTGTCTTTACAAGCCTCCCTTGAAAAAATTTTCACTAAAGGGCAGTTAAAACAACTATCAAGTAATTGTTAGTTAAGTCTTCATATAAATTTAGAAGAAAACATTAAATAATTTTTTTATAAGTGCTGGATGTTTTTTAGAATTAAATATTTAAATAGGAAAGTAAACGCACAAAAAAAATTGGGCGAATAAAAAACAAAAAATTTTGAACCAGTTCCATAAAACATTTCTTTCATTTTTTTTACGCGTTTTCCATTATGAGGTATTCGTTTCTGTCCGTATGTATACATATAAGATGCAAATGCAATTAAAATTCCTTGAACGTAATATTCATAAAAATCCTAAATTTTCACAAATGTACGAAATACTCAAAACGAAAAACGTATGCTCAAAATTGAAATTGTATTTAATGGCTTGGACAGCTCTTATCCCAACTTTGAAATTTCTGTATGAAATGCCATTCAACCGAGATTGTTCCACATTCATGATAAAGGATGCCATTTCGCTGAACGAAATTTTTCGCCAGTGACATTTTTCACCGATTATTCATGATCAGGCTGATAATGTTTGACGACATACTCATGTATGACCAGATTATCTGCTTTTTCGAGCTGAACTATCCAATGCGTAATTAGGAATACAAAATTTCTCTCCTGATATCAAAGTTATAAAATAATCCTGTATTAAAAATAAAAATAATATGGACGTACGTTTTTGACTGAAAAAGAAAAACAAAATGGACCGCTTGTTAGAGATTTTTTTTCATTACTAGATATGTTTGAGTGTCCGCGTCCGTTTATCGTAAAGTCCGTGTATGGCAGAGCATTTTGTACGAAAAAAAACCAAAACTTGTTAGTTTCCAAGATTGTGCCCGCTTATAGGAGATGTCCGTTTATTAGAGCGTCCGTTTATGAGAGCTTTCACTGTATATACTTGCAAAAACTTATCTTATATGTACCCAGCAAAACCTTCTCTGACCTATAGTGAGTTAGCTCGTCGAGAAATTCGTACTCATCGCTTGCATTTTAGATCGCTGAACACATTATTTTAACATAGGCATGTCATTGGTGATAATCGTTTCCTCACTAATTTCTAAACTATTGCATTATGTACTAGTATTTGACAAAGTAAGCGAAAGCTCGTTTCCAGATTTTTGTTAAAATTTGTACATTTTGGCCGTCACAGAGTGGTGTTGTCTAGAAATTCTTATCGAGAATGAGTTCAGCTCAATTAAAAAATTTCCAAACAACCCCGCTCTGTAACTGTCAAAATATAACAAGTAATTTTTAGCAAAAAAAAAAAACCGACTTCAACTCTCATATACAAAAAAAAAATATTCCGACGAACTGATAACCTTCTCCTTTTTTGGAAGTCAGTTAAAAATCTGTACAAATGTATAAATCGTATGACCCCTGCGTAATGCATTCTTGAATTGGTTAAATTTACCTGTGTCAGAGAAATTTATTGGTCGATTTATTTTATTAATTTAATATCAAATATTTTTTTGTAAAAAAATGTTATTAAATATTTATTTTATTAAATAAAGTTTCGCAATTCTCAAAACGACTTCTTTAAAACTAAAAAGAGCATGACAATGTTATTTATAATTTAATAAAAATATAGATAAGAAGCCGTGGAAGCTAAAATTTACCTAATACATTGAAATCTAACCTGCAACTTTCCTTCCAACCTAACCACAAATTTCCACATTTCACTCTTAATTTTCCATTTATGAGAAAAAACTTAAATATTTATCAGCGCAGGTGCAACATCTTGACAACTTAAAGGGTCACAGTACTCTAGCGGCCGGAAAAAGGCCACACTTAAAAAAAAAAAACGATTTTGCCAAAAAAATCAACAGTAAAATGTTAATAAAAGAGGATTTACATTCAGTCAAANGAGGCCACACTTAAAAAAAAAACGATTTTGCCAAAAAAATCAACAGTAAAATGTTAATAAAAGAGGATTTACATTCAGTCAAAAAAACGGTACCTACCTTTCTTAAGAATCTACTACAGGAGAGTCGATAGCACAGCCATTAAAGGATTGTTAAAGCGAAAATATTTAGATTTTTTCAAACTTCTAAATTGTTTTTATCATAGCATTTATTGTGATATGCATGAGCTTGTTACATACATACATACATATATAGCAGTTACGAATTTTACTGAGTGAAACTTGTTTGACTGACGAAGCTTGGTGTACATATGCTTTAAGGAGAATTTTTTTCTAGTGTCGTTCTGCGGACATTCTTGTTGTTGCCATAGGTGTACCTGAATTAGTCAAGGGAAGTTGGATCAAACCAGGAGCTGTTGTTATTGACTGTGGCATTAATATTAAACCAGGTGAGAACATTATCTTTAATAAATTATAAAATCTTAGACATGTATTCAGATATGAAAACCGCTATAGATAGATGTAATGGTCAACTTCCATTTTATTAAGAAGGTTTATAATTAAAAAATAAAAGTATACTGGACACTTTGTATGTACGTTGTGTAAATTTATTATTAGCAAATTTGACCCCCCAAATTGAAAACCCAGTTAAATCGAGCAAGTTTTCGACACATCGCGTCACCGTCACTAATTAATTAATTATTAACTAAATTCAAGTGCATATACAGTTGCGATCTTCTAATTAGGCGCCCATTGACCAATTGCAAAACCGCCTTTCTTACGGCACTCAAATTTTACAGGAGAACGAAAAAATGGGTTTTCATTAAACGCATTACCTTGATATGCGGTATTTTTTAGCTATTATTTTACACATCTGTTTGAAAAACGATTTGACGATTTTTATGCATAAATCTCGATGCATGAAGTTCAGGGTTACCAAAACTCATTTTTATCACAATGGCGATTTAGGCGGTTTTGAAACTGGTCGATGGCGGTTTTGCAAAAACATCAACGATATGCAGTTTTATAGCCCATAAAATTTGAGTAGTTAAAGTGCAAATTTCAAGACGTTAGAAAATTGCGTTGATTCCACTGGATCACAAGTTTTAGTTTGGTTTTTGTTCTCCAGACGCCACTATCCAATTTCTATGTAGAATTGCTCGGTGATTCCGAAAATCGGATACATTTTTTTTCTCTGGATACGTTTTCGAGATATTTGCAATTTACTGTTATTCAGCTTAAAGCAAAAATTGGTTCCTTTTAATCACGTATAAATAAGAAATAATGGGTGGTCAAATGAAGATGCGCCTTTGCTTTTTTAGCTTTCATTTGCCGTATTTTATATTAAGATTTTTAAATTGGTTCGTAAGATATACGTGATTAAAAGGGACCAATTATTGCCTTAAGAATAACGGTAATTTGAAAACATCTAGAAAACATATCCATAGAAAAAAAAATTAGCTCGATTTTCGGAATCACCCAGCAATTCTACATAGGAATTGGATAGTGGCATCCATAGAACATTTCTGCTGTATATCAGTGTTCTTAATATATATATTTTTTCTAATTGTATTGCGCCTTTTTTCATACGAAAAAATTTTCGAAAAAGTTGCCAAAACCCAACGCGATTTTTTAGCAACTCCAAACTTGCAATTTATTATACTAGAATTTATTGGGCTATAAAGCTGCATACTCAAAAAACTGAAAAATCTAATTAGAAAGTTGAAAATTTAGATTAAAGTTTGCAGATTTTTTATAACTTCTGGAAAAAGTTTGAAATGTGGATTTACATATCGATGGCGGGGTGGAAGATCGACCTATCTCGGCAGCCAGTTCGAAAACGCTCTATCTCAAAAAACTTTTCAAGAACGCCCTATTTCAGAACTCGTTTCAAAAACGCCCTATCTCAGCTGCCATAGGGCGTTCTTGAAAATTTTTTTGATTTTCAATACATTTTGAAGTGAAATAGGGCGTTTTTGAACCGAATTTTGAGATACGGTGTTTTTCAATTAAATTCTGAAATAGGGCGTTCTTGAAAATTTTTTTGAGATAGAGCGTTTTCGAACTGGCTGCCGAGATAGGTCGATCTTCCACTAAGCCATCGATATATGGTATTTGTTATGTGACATACATATAATGAACTAGACATTTATGAAAAAATAATAAACATTAAATCAACAAAAGAAAAGTAGCCAAAATTTATCAAATCGTTGCTGTCTTAATTAGCTGATCGCAAGTGTAATTCCTTGGAAAGGACACATCATATACATGAGTATGTACGTACATTAGGGTAAACCAAAATAAGTAAAGTCGGAATTTTAATGCTCTCACCCCCTAGGATTGTTCTATATCGAAAAAAATTAACTCCAAATTTTTTATTTCGAAATAAAAAAATATATGGAGGTTGCTAAAAGCGGAAAACCCACTTTTCGTAGAAATGGTATGGAATTCTCGAAAATCAATATTTTTCGATCGGAAAACTCTGCTTTTCTTCCAATAACGATACCCAATTTTATATTTAACCATTTATTAATGCTAAATGGTTAAATAAATAATTTGGTATTATTATTGGAAATATCCTGAAGAAAAACAGAGTTTTCCGATCGAAAAATATCGATTTTCGAGAATTCTATACCATTTGTACAATACGGAGTGTGTAAGCTCAAACTAAAGTTATAAAGAAACTACTCCTATCCGTTCACATGTTGTTTTTCGGAGTGAATGCTTGAATACTTTCGGCGTGATATGCTGGTATTATAATTTTTCTCCCAGGCGTAGAAGTTGTTTAAATTTTAATTTGTTAACAAAATAATTTCATTTACATTAATTTTAAAATTTTCAAGACGAAAAAAATTAATTTTAGTAGAGTTGTATGCCCTATGTTTAAAAAAACATCGCATTCCAATTTGAATTTTCAGGGAAAAAAATAAATTGCGTACCATTGTAAAAATATTCTAATGCTCATAAAAGTCTAAATTTGAAAATGTTTCAATGAAATTTACGGAGTGTATTTCAGGTGAGTAGCACTTCATTCGAGCGAAAAATCACCTGAAAATTCGAGGGTCGGTAAATTTGTGACCCACTTGAGATGGCCTTACACAAATGCAGTTATATATTTACACCCGAGCGCACTTGTGCACAAGGGTACTATAAATTTGTTCACATAACGGTTGTTTGTAACAGCCAAACAAGTGCATACATAATTGGTCCCTCTGTCTGTCCGACCGTTCTCACATAAAAAAAAAAAATATATATATATATATCTCATGATCCATTGATCGGATCTTAACCAGATTAGTATGGGACAACCTCTGAGACACTACCTTTCCGATGCAAAAAGAAATCGGTTGATGTGGTCCAAAGTTATGCGGTAACATACATAAAAAAAAAAATATTCGGACGAACTGATAACCTCCTCCTTTTTTGGAATTCGGTTAAAACTGAGATACCTTAACGAGATTTGGTATTGATAATGGGCAAAATCAGACAATAATCACGCCTACCTCCCGTGCAATGGTAGTTTTCAGAAATGCGCAAACTGCGATATTTTAGTAACTACTGAAGCTCATTCACTCAAAAGTGATATTTACAATGATTTTTAAACGGAAAATAAGAATATTGTAAATTTTTGAAAAATGGGCATAGCCACGCCCACTTATGATTACATGTGTATACCTTGGTTATCGCTTGGTACAGCAACGTCTGAAAAAATTTCAAAATCGGACATTAACCACGCCTACATCGCATATAACGAGAAATAGAGAAATATGAAATCTTCGCTAAATCAGAAAATACTGAAGCTGATTTATTCAAAATTGATGTTTGCAATAATTCTTTAGCACAAAATATGTTCATGATAAAATCTTNCCTTGGTAATCGCTTGGTACAGCAACGTCTGAAAAAATTTCAAAATCGGACATTAACCACGCCTACATCGCATATAACGAGAAATAGAGAAATATGAAATCTTCGCTAAATCAGAAAATACTGAAGCTGATTTATTCAAAATTGATGTTTGCAATAATTCTTTAGCACAAAATATGTTCATGATAAAATCTTGGAAAATGTGCTTGGCTCCGCCCACTTATGACCTCATATGTGTATCTCGGTAACCATTCGATCAATTTCTACCAAACTCGGTATGATTATTGTGCTTGGCACATAAAAACAAAATTTTGAAAATTATTGAAGTCGGACCAAAATTAGCCCCACTTTTCATATAATAGTAAATTTCAGATGTGCTTGAAACTTCGATATTTCGAAATTTAGACCGCTAATTTACTCAAAATTGTTACTAACAATAATCCCTTGAAAATAAGTAAAATTATTATGGAATTTTGGAACCCGGGCGTGATACCGCCACATATAACATATAAGTTTATCTCATTATGTATAACTGAATGTTTTATCGAAGATGTATGAAATAGGGGTAAAACCAGCCCTGCTTACCATGTAGCGGTAGTTTTCGGAAAGGTGAAAAAACTAGATCCAACGTGGCAACGTTCGTACTGTGTGGTCGCTTAAACTTTCGTTTGAAAGAATTTCTAAAGTTACTTTGTTTATCTAAGTGCTAAGCAGTTTTAATTTGTGTAATTTATACTGGAAAAGGCTATTTGAAGCCAAGCTCCAATAAATTGTTGGGTTTTAGACATAAAATGCGTGGATTAAAAATTAAAATTCTTGTCATTCCTTGTGCATATTTGCCTATTTGCATTATTATTGTTTTGCATGAGAGTGAATTTTCCCATCTTCCGCGATTTGTCATACATTTTGCTTATCATCGATCAAATAATTTTCCTGCAACAGCTGATTTTGGCTTGCTTTTATGCTTTTAAGCGTTTTAGCTCATGACTTTAAAACTGTTAAGTTCAGCACGGTTTCTAACCATTGAACTTACAATACCTAGACTTCTGTGTCTCTCAAACGCTCATCTTTGCTACTATCGTACTAAAAGCGTACACTGTGAGTTTTTCTTGTACATAAAAATTGTTACTACTACGCGCTGCAATGTATTCATCCTGCTGTTTTGCAAAATGTAACAGTTAAAACGACTTAGAGCGTTGCGTTGCGTGTTGGTTGTGTGATGACTTAGATCACGTAAAATGTGCTGGTTTCAATGGTAGGGTGGCCGATAACAAAGGTGTTCGTTGGTATTGCCCCAAGTGCAGATCAACCGAAGTTGAGCTTTGTAAAATGTTTAGGAGTTGGGTAAGGAGTTAAAACTTCTAAACGAAAAGTTTAAGCGATATGAAGATGCATTTAAAGACTTTAAGTGCATTGAGTCTTCATCCTCTCCATCACCCAAGCTTAAACAAGCTTCAAAAAAGCGGAAGCATGGAGGAGACAGCGTTGTTCCTAATCCCATTGCTTCAGACATTGACATTCCGCCAATTGATTCTTTGCCTACTCCCGGCTTAAATAAGGAATTAATAAGTTTTAATTCTCCGTGTGTTGAGTTATCTCAAGCTGCATCTTCCTGAGGTGTCACTACAAGGTCTGCGGCAAAAACGACAGCTGTGTCTGAACCTACATCTCAAAGTGGACCTTCTCCGTTACCGAAAGAGGTTCCTGCGAATAAATCTGTGTTTGTTTCGCGCTTTTCTAGTGAAACTTCGGTAGAAGATGTTAAGTCTTATATAACATCAAAGCTTAATCCCCGGCACATAGCTATTAGAAAATTTAATTTTTCATACGAAAGAAGCATATCTTCCTTCAAAATTGATATTTCCGCCGACCATTTTCAAAACATTGTTGATGGTTCATTCTGGCCCAATGGTGCTTTAGTTCGAGAGTTTGAGTTTAAACCTCGAGCTCGGAATGAAAATACTGTTCAACTTCTCTCCTCAGGATAAAAAAACTTATAAGTAACTTTTTCTTCAATATTTATTACCAAAATGTTACAGATCTAAACACAAAATTAACCGAGCTGTACTTAAAGTCTTTTGATTTAAATTATGAAATTTTGGTGTTTACTGAAACTTGGCTAAAACCGAGTGTGTTAATAGTGAAATATTGTGTAGTAAGTATGAAATATTTAGAAATGATCGCTTAGATAGAAAAGGCGAGGGTGTTTTAATAGCTGTTCAGACCGACTTTTC
>NW_016158273.1:68226-69356 GCF_001687245.7 Rhagoletis zephyria | reverse complement strand
GTAAATTTATGTGTTTCTCTAGAAAACCCTTTCAATCATATAGCTACCGCATTTGTGAACATAGTGTTGATCAGGTAACTAATTTCATCGATCTAGGCGTAACCATGGACTCTAAGTTTGAATTCAAGACCCATGTAAACTCTTGTGTTAATAGAGCCAAGGGCGTCTTGGCTTTCATCAAACGTTGGGCTAAAGAATTCAGAGATCCTTATGTCACTAAAGCTCTCTTCACCTCCCTAGTCAGGCCGATCTTAGAATACGGGTCCATCGTATGGAACCCTAGATATCAAACGCACTCTGAAAGACTCGAGTCGGTACAGAAATAATTCTTATTATTCGCATTAAATAATTTGCCTTGGGATTCGACATTAAATCTCCCACCGTACAAAAGCCGCTTGAAGCTCATAAATTTTCCAACGCTGCACAGCCGTAGAGAGATGCTCGGGGTTTTGTTCATGATTAATATCTTGAACGGGATGGTCAATAGTCCCTTTCTACTGAACCAGATCATGTTTTGTATTCCTTCTAGGCCTTCTAGACATTACAAGCCCATTAAGCTAGCTATTTGTAGAACAAATTTTGAAATGCATGATGCTTTTCGTTGCCTATGCCAGGACTTTTAAAAACATTACGACTATTTTGACACCTCCGACTCACAGTTTACCATTAAGAAAACCTTACTTGAGATTTTGAATAAATAACATGTAAACCCTTACATTGCACCTAATCGTTCAGCTGGTGAACTGTATTTCTGTTCAGTTTATGAGGCAAACGTAAACGTGAATCGCTTTTTTGTAACTAAATAAATTAATATCTCTAACCGGGAACGATAAATTACACAATATCTATGACTGCTTAGTACAACTGTAATCAGCTTCGTATATTTTCGTGAATGCGTAAGACAATACGAGNAACACAATATCTATGACTGCTTAGTACAATTTTAATCGGCTTCGTATATTTTCGCGACCGCGTAATACAATACGAGCATGGATCGGAAACTCGGCCTTTCCGACCATGATCAACAGCTTGTCCACAGCGCGGAGCGGAAACTAGAGCTTTCCGCCTGCCACACACTCAAAGTAATAACTTCGGGAACATGGATCGGAAACTCGTTCTTTCCGACCATG
>NW_016158273.1:67677-68057 GCF_001687245.7 Rhagoletis zephyria | reverse complement strand
GCGGAAACCAGAGCTTTCCGCCTGCCACACATACAAAGTAATGTCTTCGGGAACATGGATCGGAAACCCGGCCTTACCGACCTTGATCAACAGCCTGCCCGCAGCGTGGAACGGAAACTAGGACTTTCCGTCCGCCGCACACAAAAGTAGACTGAAGACTAGGCCTCGCCAGCTACCAAACCTGCTATTTTATGTTATTATTATTATTACTATTATTATTATTATTATTATTATTATTATTTTTTTATTTCTATTTTTTTATTTCTATTTTTTTTTTTTCGTAAGAGAGGGAAATGCTTTATGCACTGGCCGGGGGCGCTAGTCTCTATACTACCTTCCCCGAGTGTGGGACTCCCACCGAAGCGTGTTGGGCTACCCAC
>NW_016158273.1:67419-67641 GCF_001687245.7 Rhagoletis zephyria | reverse complement strand
TTACCAAACCTGCTATTTTATGTTATTATTATTATTATTATTATTATTATTATTATTATTATTATTTTTTTATTTCTATTTTTTTATTTCTATTTTTTTATTTCTATTTATTTTTTTTTTTCGTAAGAGAGGGAAATGCTTTATGCACTGGCCGGGGGCGCTAGTCTCTATACTACCTTCCCCGAGTGTGGGACTCCCACCGAAGCGTGTTGGGCTACCCAC
>NW_016158273.1:59205-62927 GCF_001687245.7 Rhagoletis zephyria | reverse complement strand
ATTATTATTATTATTATTATTATTATTATTATTATTCTAAATTACTATGTATAATTAGTCAGTTCTGTAATATACCACACATACTTAAATATCTAAATGTTCTATTCTCATTTGTCTGTAAGAAAACATTTTTCTGTAGACCAAATAAATAAATAAATAAATAAATAAATAAATAAATACTTGCGCCGGGTATTTTATGCTGGGCTCCGCCCGAACTTAGACTTTTTTACTTGTTTAAAATAAGATACTTCGACTAGTGTTATCAGTTTTCAGATATATCGAGATACTGACTAAAATTTNTTGCGCCGGGTATTTTATGCTCGGCTCCGCCCGAACTTAGACTTTTTTACTTGTTTAAAATAAGATAACTCGACTAGTGTTATCAGTTTTCAGATATATCGAGATACTGACTAAAATTTTATCCAGATTAACAGCGCAATTCATCTGATCTAAATTTCCAGACGGCGGTAATGCCGTATATTCGACTCCCACGGCCAGTAGAATATTCATATACATATATTCTTTTATTCATTCAATTATAACTTCTATATTTTTTTTTAAGTGGTTATAGTTAGTTTTGACTTTTTTAGTCAAATTAAAGTCTAAGAATTTAAATTAACTAATAAAAAGGTGTAATAAAAAAACAAACGAAAATAAAATAAAGTAAAATTAAATGTATAAACCAAATCAAATAAAAATAAAAGAAATAGTAAAAACACATTTTTTTTGCTAATCGCTCCAACCGAGGATCGAATCTGGGACCTGCAGGCTTGTAGTACGCCGACCTCACCACTCGGCTACCGCGGATGAAGGAGTCGGCAGCTTTGTTTGCTCAGGGAGCGTAGAAGACAAAGAAAATGCAAAACTAGCATGGACATCTACCTTGCCATCGGTAACGCAGTCACCGGATTAATTCAAATAAGTTCTTATTCAATTTAAATTGGATTCCTATCTGAATTGGTATGATGACTGTATTACCGATGAAAAGGTAAATGTCCATTAAAAATAAAGTCGGAGTTTTAATGCCGGCACACCCTAGGATTGCTCTATATTGAAAAAAATATACCCCCATTATTTATTTTGAAATCAAAAAATATTTAGGGGGTGCCCAAAGCGCTCAAAGTTTTCCANGAGTGTTCCAAAAAAATAAAGTCGGAGTTTTAATGCCGGCACACCCTAGGATTGCTCTATATTGAAAAAAATATACCCCCATTATTTATTTTGAAATCAAAAAATATTTAGGGGGTGCCCAAAGCGCTCAAAGTTTTCCATGTATTTTATATGGAGAAAAAACAAATTTTCGTAGAAATGGTATAAAACTCTTGAAAATCAATATTTTTCGACCGGAAAACTGTGGTTCTCTTCCACAGTACTTCCAGTATTAATGTCCAATTGTTTATTTAACCATTTTTTATGATTAAAGATTTTTTATTGGTCCCCCCATTGCATTTTCTAAGGGCTTTGGAGGACCTTTAAAATATAGTTACCATGAAAAAATTGTTAAAGAAACAATTGAGCATTATTACTGAGAATCTTCTGAAGATAAGTAAAGTTTTCCGATCGAAAAATATTGATTTTCAAGAATGCTACACTATTTCTACTAAACGTTGTTTTTTCTCCATATAAAATACATGGAAAACTTTGAGCGCTTTGAGCACTACCTAAATTATTTTTATTTCAAAATAAAAAAATATGGGTATATTTTTTTTCGGTATATAACAATCCTAGGGGGTGGCGGCATTAAAAATCCGACCCTATTTTTTTACATACATTTTTGGACCACTTTAATGTCCATGCTAGTTTTGCATATTCTCTGTATTCTACGCTCTCTGAGTTTTGATCCGTGTTGTCATCGAAAATTCCCTTGATCTGAGTTAAGGTTGGGAATTAACTATAGGACTCCCGAGCTAATTCCGAATTAACGAGTTTATCCTGATCAAAGATGCCACCTGTCTATCCTTTAACCTTATCAAAATCTTCCATTTTTGGATATCTCCTTTAGTTTCCGAAATATTAATAGAGTTCACTCTTTGAAACGAAAATGCGAAAGCCAACAAGTAAGAAAGTAAGTTCGGGCGGAGCCGAACATTAAGTACCCGGCGCAAGTATTAAATATATATTTTTCACCTTTCCGAAAACTACCGCTACATGGTAAGCAGGGGTGGTTTTAGCCCCATTTTAAACATTTCCATAGAATGTTCAGTTAGACATAATGAGAAAAACTTNACTCCCGAGCTAATTCCGAATTAACGAGTTTATCCTGATCAAAGATGCCACCTGTCTATCCTTTAACCTTATCAAAATCTTCCATTTTTGGATATCTCCTTTAGTTTCCGAAATATTAATAGAGTTCACTCTTTGAAACGAAAATGCGAAAGCCAACAAGTAAGAAAGTAAGTTCGGGCGGAGCCGAACATTAAGTACCCGGCGCAAGTATTAAATATATATTTTTCACCTTTCCGAAAACTACCGCTACATGGTAAGCAGGGGTGGTTTTAGCCCAATTTTAAACATTTCCATAGAATGTTCAGTTAGACATAATGAGAAAAACTTATATACTTAGTCATATGTGGGCGGTATCACGCCCATTTTCCAAAATTCCAAATAATGTTACTTCTTTTAAAGGGTTGTTGTTGGTATCAATTTTGAGTAAATTAACGTCCCTAAATTTCGAAATATCGAAATTTCAAGCATTTCTGAAATTTACCGTTATATGAAAAGTGGCCGTAAATTTAGTCCGATTTCAATAATTTTCAATGTTTTTCTTTTGTTGTGGCAAGTGCAATAACCACACCGAGTTTAGTACAAATGGGTAGAACTGTTACCAAGATACATACATTTGATCATAATTGTGCGCAGAGCTGGGTCGTAATGATTCCTTTAGGAATTAAATTACTCCCAATTACAGATTACAAGGAATTGTAATTAGGAATCAATTCCTTCAGTCCACAGCAAAGGAATCGAGTACTTTTTCAATTCCTTGAAGTAATTTCAAATGTAATTGGGTTTTTCTTTAATTCCATTACAAGGAATTTCATATTGTAATTGGAATAAATTACGTGCTAGTAATGTATTTTTTTTTCCAATTCCTTTGAAAGGAATTGAAAATGTAATTGATTTTTTTTCAATTCCATTACCTGGAATTGCAAGAGTACTTTAGTTTTTCCAATTACTCAAAGGAATTGTAAAAGTAATCGAGAAACTGAAAGTTCATTCACGAATATACAATGTGGAATTTTTGTTGTGGTCAAAGATTAAAATCGAAAGCACACATTGGACATCTTCTATGTATATCTATATATATATAAAAATGTTGTGTTCGTATGTCACGGTCATCAAAACCCGAGAACGGCTGAACCGATTTGAATAATATTTTTTTTATTATTCGGTATAATACCAGAACCAATGATATGGTCCAATTTTGCTCAAACAAATTAAAAATTACAATTCCTTTAATCTGTTCATATAACGTTTTTCTATATAATCAACAGTTTTGCCGGTAAAAATAAATGTATGAAGAAAAAAAATATTTTTTGCCTAAAATATTAAATTTTTTTAAAACTGTTGATTATATAGAAAAACGCTATATGAACAGATTAAAGGAATTGTAATTTTTAATTTTTTTAAATTTGTTTGAGCAAAATCGGACTAGTGGTTCTTGAGTTATGTCAAAAAAAGACCACCAAAGGTGACAATTTCCCCTATATGATAGTTATATATAT
>NW_016158273.1:5852-59016 GCF_001687245.7 Rhagoletis zephyria | reverse complement strand
GGACTAGTGGTTCTCGAGTTATGTCAAAAAAAGACCACCAAAGGTGACAATTTCCCCTATATGATAGTTATATATATATCTCGATTCCTAGACGTGACCCAGCGAAACGCCGGGACATGTATAACTTGTTTTTGACCGATATAACATTTCCCGTTGGTTTCATCCCATCCCGATTTTGACTGTCGCATAGTGGAATTTTTTGTCTAAAAATTATTGTAAATATTAATGTAGAGTGATTAATCTTCAGGAGTTACTAAAATATCGCAGTTTTTGTATTTTTGAAAACTACTGTTATATGGGAGGTAGGCGTGGTTACCGTACCAAGTTTCGTTAAGATATCTAAATTTTTACTTGAGTCATCGTGTGTGCGGACGGACGGACAGACAGTCACCGCGTAATCGATTTCTCTTTTCGTTCTGATCATTTATGTGTACATTTGTCTATATCTGCCTCAATTCGTTTTGCCTGTTACAAACAACCGTTATGTGAACAAAGTTATAATACCCTTGTGCACAAGTGCGCTCGGGTATAAACCGTGGACTGTGTTGTTGCTTTGGCTGCATAATTTCAAACAGTTCAGCCGGAGTGCGGTCTGAAATATTCGATGCGCTTCGTTTGTGGTGTAGCTTTAACTGCCGAAGCGATGTACAAACAGCTCAGCACAGCACAGTTTTTAAGCGCTTTGCATTTCAGTCAGTATTCCATCTGTGGGTTAGTGCGAAACTAAAAGTGGGAAACTTTGCCATTTGTTTGTTATAAAAAACTGTCGAATAATTCACATTTTCGCACTTTCGCTCAAACACACAGTTTTGCCTTAAATAGTGAACTCTAGTATTAAGTAAAAAGTATCGTTAATTAAGTATACATTTTTATCAAATTTGTACATATGTACGTACATTAGGGTGCCCATCGACAATTTTTTGTGTGAAATTTCAAGTCCCTACCCCGACCGCGTAAAAAAATATTCAAGATGGTGCTTAAGGAGGTCAAGCGGAATGTGTATACCAAATTTGGTCGAGATCGGTCAAGTAGGTTGTGAGATACCTATATATCATAAATCCTTATTAAACGTCTTCAGGCCCATTAATCAAACGAACCGTGCAGATTTTATAATTTTTAAAAAGGTGGCAATCCTATTCAAAAAAATAAAGCCTTACCGCACATCTTGAGGCCAAGCTCTTTCATTTAACACCTCATTTTTTGAAAATCGGGAGAACAGTGTAAATATCATAATTTTAAACGCAGCCGGCAACCCTATTAAAAAATATATCCTTATTGCACATCTAGAGGCCAAGTCCTTTCATTTGACACTTCATTTTTGAAAATCGAAAGAACGGTGTAAATGTCAATTTTAAACGTAGGTGGCAACCCTTTCAAAAAAAATATATCCTTACTGCACATCTAGAGGCCAAGCCCTTTTATTTGACACCTCGTTTTTTAAAATCGGGATAACGGTGTAAATATCATAATTTTAAACGCAGGTGGCAACTGTATTAAAAAATATATCCTCACTGCACATCCAGAAGACAGGCCCTTTCATTTGACACCTCATTTTTGAAAATCGGGAGAATGGTGTAAATATTATAATTTTAAATGCAGGTGGCAACCCTATTGAAAAAATATGTCCTTACTGCACATTTGGAGGCCAAGCCCTTTCATTTGACAGCTCATTTTTGAAAGTCGAATGAACGGTGCAAATCTTATGCAATTAACAACAAAATTGCCTTCGCATAGAATAGTATCTCTAGCCACAACAAACTTTCCGCGAATATTTGCCGCCGCATTTACAGTGAACGTTCGCGAAGGCATCGATGCTACTTATAGCTACATATATGTATGAACGCACGCTGTTTGATCCATCAATACATACGCGTACGAACAACAGCGGAAAATTTTTTCTACCTAACATTCGCGAACGCGAACGATCTGGACTTGTTTTATGCTTCTCGTTCGAGAAGGAGAATCAATAGATAATATTTGATACGTTCATGTTCGCGTTCGCGTACGAAGGTGAGTGAATATTTCCGAACCCCGCAAACAAGTAAAGTCGGAATTTTAATGCTCTCACCCCCCCTAGGGTTGTTCTATATCGAAACAGTATACCCCTATTTTTTATTTTGAAATCAAAAAATATTTAGAGAAGACTCAAAGCGCTCAAAATGTTCCATGTATTTTATATGATNAAGTATCTCTAGCCACACCAACTTTCCGCGAATATTTGCCGCCGCATTTACAGTGAACGTTCGCGAAGGCATCGATGCTACTTATAACGGGTGATTTTTTTGAGGTTAGGATTTTCATGCATTAGTANAATAGATAATATTTAATACGTTCATGTTCGCGTTCGCGTACGAAGGTGAGTGAATATTTCCGAACCCCGCAAACAATAAAGTCGGAATTTTAATGCTCTCACCCCCCCTAGGGTTGTTCTATATCGAAACAGTATACCCCTATTTTTTATTTTGAAATCAAAAAATATTTAGAGAAGACTCAAAGCGCTCAAAATGTTCCATGTATTTTATATGATAAAGAAACAGCTTTTCGAAGAAATGGTATCGAATTCTTGATAAAATGACAATCCCAGTCTAACAACATGTTAGATTTTTAAACTTTAATGAAAAATAGTCATTCAAAAACTGAAAACCGTGTTTTCAGCCTAAAATGACAAATCGCGACCTTTAAATGATTTTTAAAAAATCTATAAAAATAGGCAATAATATTTCTCATAAAAAGGAAGGAAATTAGGGGTAGGGTCTTGAAATTTCAAAAAAAAAATTCGATGCGCCCCCTAATGTATGTACATATGTAAATTCAAAATTAAATCTTAAATTTCGCCGTCAACGTTATGTACTCGACACTACCCTCAGGGTACTGCGCAGTCGGCGTCGTCCAGGCTTGGCTCTAACGAATGCTAGAATTCGCTCGTAATTCAGAATCATCAATGAGATAATTTTGGTAGTTCGTTATAAGATCGAAAAGTTATTCGGCCCTATTATGGATGTCGACGTCGACGTCGATATTATTTTTTCGTTAAAAAATAGCCCTCGTAAGTCGTATTTTTGCAAAAAGGTGTGCCTCGCAAAACTACTGTGGTCAGCGTAACCGGAGTTGGAATTATGAGGGCTATTTTTTTACCTCGCTTTTATTAGCTTGGGATGTAACTCAAAGAGTGTTTGCATTATTCAATTTTGCGTTCAATTCAACGCAGGGTTGCACGAGAAAAAAGTTGAATTGCTAAATGTTGGCTAGCGGCCAACTTTATTGAAAGCGATTGGCTGAAAAGCCGTTCAACCAAAAGTTGAATGCAAAGTTGAACAATGCAAACGCACTTTTATTGCGAATGTTTTAATTTTTTCATATTTTGATATTTGAAGCCATTCAACTTTTTTTTCGTGCAGCACTGCTTAAGTAATAATGGTGCGCCCAAAAGATGCAGCAATTTCCATTATGAAGTACGAATGGGAACTGCTTTAAATTTCCATTTCTAAGTTACCTGATTACATCACGAATGAAAATTCCAACGATTGATTTCGCGTGTCATTCTATTCGTTGTAATAGTTTTAAAACCAATTGAATTTAAGACTAAAAAGATGAAAATAAAATTATAGTTTAAAAAACTAAAAAACTCGCTTTTATTACAATGTGAACTAAAAGGTAAAAAATAATTTATAGAAATACAGATTTCGTTTAAGAGGAATAGGAAGTTTCCTAACTTGATTTAATTAAACTTTTAAAACCAACCTAAAATAGGATTAAAGAAATTGACAACAGCTGTATTTTTTGTAAGCGAGCGATAAAAGAACGCTCAACTCGGGTAAAATTTCCTTTTAGCTACTTAAGCAACCCTGCTGGTGGCTGGTAGGAAACATGTGATGAGTTTAACGGGATTTAGATACAAAAACCAATTTAAATGAAAAATTATGCGTGGTATTTGCTTAATATATATACTTATTTATAATATAACTCACGTATTTATAGAAACAAAAATTTCCCCATCCACTTTCCCATTAACAATTCACAATAGAGCNACTCACGTATTTATGGAAACAAAAATTTCCCCATCCACTTTCCCATTAACAATTCACAATAGAGCAGTTTTTTCATTTACCAACACTACCCTTCAGGTCGCGTATTTTTTAACCGACCTGGCTGAGCTCGGATAAATAACCGAGTTTGTGTTGTTGCTTTGCGTGTATTTCGTCATTTCAGCGAGTGTTCTTTTGTAGCTCGGTTGCAAAAATAATGCACCTAATAAAATTAATTTTACCGGAAAACAAAGCGTGGGGTGCTTCTTAGACTTTATAGTCCTCCTATTGCCAATATTCAATATTACTAAAACGAAACTGAAGAGTTCAAAACAATTGATATCAAGCACTGCGCATGAAAAAATGACATCGACTTCGACGTGGACAACCATAAAGAGCCGATTACACTGTGATCGTTTTTTTCAAACATTTTCAAAGACATGGCCGGAGAAGACGGTTTCACCCTATTTCGGGTATGGGGAATTTATCTGGTTGGCTTTATCGGCATGATTTCTTTGACAAAGTTGTTAAGAACGTCCCAGGCCTTAACTTTTGTGAACGTACTAAACTCCAGAAAGTAGGTCTTAGACACTCTTAAGTGGAAAATCCGAAAGTAGTTTTATACTAATTACACAGGAGAACATAAAAACAAACAATCTTTCTTTTAAAAGACTGTCCAGATCAATTGCCATTTCAAAATTGGAAACTTAGATTCTGTTTTAATAAAGGTAGGAAACATGTGATTGATTTCTTCATTTTTCTTTTCGCCATATTTGACCCGCCATGTTTTATCAAAACGCCTTGATTTTATAATTTTTGTATTCGCCATATTGGATACGCCATTTTGAATTTTTAAAGTCTGACTTCAGATTCGTAATTAGTGACCTCAAAAACATTTGACAGTGGTGTCAAATTGTGTCAAAGCGTCTTTGAGCAACTAGTTTTGCCCACCTAGATTTATGTAGATTTCAGCCCACTGTGGAACGCTTTAAATCGAATATAACCATAATGTAGCCATTTTCGGTTTCAGCGGCCCAAAAACATGGAAATAAGCATACATTTTAATTTTGTATGAAAATTCAAAATATGAACCCATTCAGGGTGTAGTAAGGAAGTTATAGGAAGTGAGAGAGGAGTTTAATTAATTTTTATACTCGAGCGCACTTGTGCACAAGGGTATTTTAATTTTCTTCACATAACGGTTGTTTGTAACAGCCAATATGAATCGCGATAGATATAGACAAATTTATACATAAATGATCAGAATGAAAAGAGAAGTCGATTAAGCCATGTCTGTCTGTCCGTCCGTCCGTCCGTCCGTTTACACAATAACTCAAGCAAAAATTGAGATACCTCAACAAAATTGTATGTAGGTTGCCCTTTATATAAGGTAGATTAGTGTTGAAAATGGGCGAAATCGGACTGTAACCACGCCCACCTCCCATATAACGGTAATTTACAGAAACACGAAAATTGCGATAAATCAGTAGTTATTGAAGCTAATTCACTCAACCTCGACGGTTGCAATAATCACTTGGCAAAAAATTTGATTACTACACATTTTTGAACAATGGGCGTGGCTCCACCCACTTATGACCACAAATATGTATCTCGGTAACCGATTCATAAAATTCAACTAAAATTGGTGCAACTGAGGACACTAATTTACTTCAAGTTAATACTTACAACGGTCTCTTAACAATAAACAAGAGGTTCGATCCCTGCTGAAGTCTAGGAAAAAAAGAAGTCTGATGAGAAGATGTGGTGATCTCCGAAATAGTGCTATAACTTCTACCGCTTAGACTTTGTTGCTTTTTCAATTTTTCCTAATAAACAATCGTGGTACAAAGCTCAATAAAAATATTAAAAATAAACAAGACTGTTATAAACTTTTAGGAATTTGGCGTGGCACCGCCCACTTTATGACTACAAAGTTCGATCTCGGTAACCGCTTTATCGATTTCTACCAAACTTGATTCAATGATTTCATTCGGTCAGTATATTATTGAAAACGTTTGAAATCGGGGGAAAACACCCCCGCTTATCATGCAAAGGTAGTTGAGAGAAAGTTGAAACGGCGATATTTGATAACTGCGCCGGGTATATAAAATTCGGTTTCTCCCGACCTTATACTTCTTTACTTGTTTGTAGTCATTTTCGATTGAAATTTCAATCCCTAGGTGTGGTTGTGAGAGGGTGGTAGCGTGAAAATGGTCGGTTGAAGTTATTTTTTGGTCATTAATATTCGTTTTCAGCGACCCCAAAAACCTAGAAATAGCGGGGTCTACCATCTGGTTAACAATATTTTTTGTTTTTATGTTGCTGTGTAATTAATATACAACTGCTTTTGGATTTTCCACCTAAAAGTGCCAAAGACCTCCTTCCTGGAGTTTGATATGTTCACGAAAGTTAAGGCCTGAAACATTCTGAACCACTTTGCCAAAGATATTTTGCCGAAAAAACCCACCAGATAAAAGTTAGAAACCATAAAATAGGATATAGCACCTGAAAAATTTCCATTGGAGGCAAAACTTTCAAAATAAAAAGTTGTATGAAGGCGTGCAGAAAACTTAAAAAACGAATGATGCAGTTCGATTCCCCTTACACGAAATAGGTTGAAACCCTGTTCTCCGGCCATGTCTTTTTTTGCGGCTATAGCAGTGTTATAAGTCCTGACAAAGTGTTATTGGACGATCACTACCAGACTTATCATGAGTTTCATTTTCCCCGAACCGGTTCACTTTTCACTCTTGGTTTCCATGGTTTTACTATGCGCGGATGACAAATTTTCAGGTGATTTTTTTTTTCAGGCGAAACTCATTGACCCAGCAATTCAATCTGGCAAGATNTCCCGAACCGGTTCACTTTTCACTCTTGGTTTTACTATGCGCGGATGACAAATTTTCAGGTGATTTTTTTTTCAGGCGAAACTCATTGACCCAGCAATTCAATCTGGCAAGATNGTTTCAACGGTCCAAGAAAATTGAAATTTCAATCCCTAGGTGTGGTTGTGAGAGGGTGGTAGCGTGAAAATGGTCGGTTGAAGTTATTTTTTGGTCATTAATATTCGTTTTCAGCGACCCCAAAAACCTAGAAATAGCGGGGTCTACCATCTGGTTAACAATATTTTTTGTTTTTATGTTGCTGTGTAATTAATATACAACTGCTTTTGGATTTTCCACCTAAAAGTGCCAAAGACCTCCTTCCTGGAGTTTGATATGTTCACGAAAGTTAAGGCCTGAAACATTCTGAACCACTTTGCCAAAGATATTTTGCCGAAAAAACCCACCAGATAAAAGTTAGAAACCATAAAATAGGATATAGCACCTGAAAAATTTCCATTGGAGGCAAAACTTTCAAAATAAAAAGTTGTATGAAGGCGTGCAGAAAACTTAAAAAACGAATGATGCAGTTCGATTCCCCTTACACGAAATAGGTTGAAACCCTGTTCTCCGGCCATGTCTTTTTTTGCGGCTATAGCAGTGTTATAAGTCCTGACAAAGTGTTATTGGACGATCACTACCAGACTTATCATGAGTTTCATTTTTCCCGAACCGGTTCACTTTTCACTCTTGGTTTTACTATGCGCGGATGACAAATTTTCAGGTGATTTTTTTTTCAGGCGAAACTCATTGACCCAGCAATTCAATCTGGCAAGATATAAAATATTCCTTCTTTCTGAAAATGTTCTTGAATTTGATCTAAATAGCAAGCACAATTTTTGAAATGATTTGGATTGACTAGTTAAATATATTTTGCCTAGTTTTAATAAATATTTATGTAGATGTTTGTACAAAGAGGTGTGCGTATTTATACATGCATTGGTAGATGAACCAAATCAGATAAGAACAGATTCATTTTTTAAGTGTGTTGCTCGGCACATAAATAGTGCACTTACAAATGTATCCGTTATCAGTTTTGTTATTCGAACCCCTGGGTCAGATTTAGCGTAAACAACTTAAAAAGATTTCAGTGAAGGCATTGTAACAGTAGCAGTCGTTGATCTGAGTTTTCAATATGTAGATGTTTATGTATGTATTTGGTTTAGTAAGTTATATTATTTATTTTGGTTTATTTCAAAGATTCCACCAAACAAAGCGGTTCTCGATTAGTCGGTGATGTTCTTTTCGACGAGGCGAAACAAGTGGCTTCTTACATAACACCAGTGCCTGGCGGTGTTGGACCTATGACTGTAGCAATGCTTATGAAAAACACTGTTAGGTCTGCTTTAGTGGCTGCAGATAAGTTATTGCAAACAACCTGGAACATAGCTCCGCTTACTTTGGCTAAAGTTAGACCCGTTCCTTCGTAAGTGAAGTGTTTTCTTTTAAAAGTCTATTGGTAGAGAATACATACAATGATAAATGATATTTTCAGTGATATTATTATAGCTCGTTCGCAGAAACCCAAACATATCTCCAATTTGGCAAAAGAGATTGGACTGTTAGGCAAAGAAGTATCGCTTTATGGCGATAAAAAAGCGAAAATATCTCTAAGTACCATCGATCGGTTGGAAAGCCGATCCGACGGCTCCTACGTAGTTGTAGCTGGGTAAGGAACAAAAATAATCTCGAGTTTTTCGATAAATAACATATAGTACCTATAAGTATGAACCTAGTTGAGAAAATAAGAAAACATAGGTCTTTTTGTATGGATTGGCCACAGTTGCAAGGCCTTTTAATTGAGCTTCCCTTAGAACAGAGAAAGTTACAACAAATAACAATAAAGGCCGCGCCAGATACAACTTGGTGGTTTGCGTGACATGTATACATACCCAGTGGGAAAATGTAATGTATTTTAATCGAAAAAATAATCAGTAAAACAGCCTTTTTCACATTCGAAAATGCATTATTTTTCCCACAGCGATGCCCTAAGAAAAGTGGGGCATTCAATTTTCCATTACCAGTAATGCAAGAATGAATGTGATTCAATATGAAATTTTAGCGACTTGTTGGATACATTCTCATGCTGATTACATAATAAAGAGTAATAGAATCTAGAACTCATATGAAATACACTACTTTATTTATCACGCATGTAATGCATTACTACTTTTCCCACTGGGTAACTTTTCAGGGAAAGCGCAAGAAGCAAAAATGAACGTCCAGGAAACAAGTATGCTCTTTGTTTAAGACTGCAGCTCTCATGAAAAACGAGAAATTCATATAAAACTACGCACAAGAAATAGAGAAGAAATTTTCTTCTTTCAAAATTTCTTAAATCAGTATGCAGCTCTCACAAAAAATGATCGTATATTTATTTCTCCTTGCTGCTACAGCCATGATTCAATAATACAAGGTTATGTTAATTATGACAGCTCAAATTTGATACGCCTTTATCAAGATTTGTATTTTGGAAGTAGGGAGAAGAAGGTAGTAGAAAAAATTGATTTTTTTTTTTTATATACATACGTTCCCCCTAGTTTGATCTCAAATCTTTTCAGCAGGAGTCTACGTATAGATTTTACAACAAACACGACACGGTTTTTGATCGTTCTTACTGCATGTCATAAATTAACATTTTGAGTACACTTTTTAGGAAAATTTTTAATATACTTAACCGCACCTTGTTTATTATCTTTTATAATTTTCTTCATATGAATTATATCACATTTTTTGCTTAATTGTATTTTTGGAATAAACATAGTTATTTTTCCTTCTGTCAGTAAACTGTTTTTGTTACAAACCGTATAAATAAGCGATGAGAAATAAGGCAAAATTTGTGTTATCTCCAACCTTTGTTGGAAATAAAGCAAAACTCAGATTTAAAATTGTGTTATTTCACCAAACAATGAATGACATTTCAATTAATTTTTTTCCAGCACCTTAAGAAAAAGTTTCTTATGAGCAGTATATTTTGGCTTTGATTTTTTGTTATTATATTAGAGGAGCTTACGTGGTATTACGATAAATGATGGTTTAATGATTTTGTACATTTGTAACATGTGGTACATGTTACTAATGAATATTAATTGTCAAAGTATATATTTTAAGAGGATGATTTTATATTGAGATGCTTGCTTTGATCTGCATTTAATAAGTCTTCAAATCGTCGCCTTTTCCCCTCGTTTTTTTATATATTTATCGTGAACTTTGATTGAGTACATCTTTTTTTGCACAGTTTTGCACACTAAGTCTGTGCATTGAGGGTAAAAAGGGACTTATTTAAAGTATATGGACGTAGGTTTTGTTTGCATTCGTTTGCCTTCCCATTCGAAAATTGCAATTTACGTGACCATCTTTTTAAGTAGATTTCAGTACTACTGATAAGTATTCGATAATGCAGTTTAAATGTATTTACATAATTTTTATCCAAACCTTGGAGGACGTACAGTGGTCAAGAATTGTAAAAACCCATAAGCGCATGTGTTCAAAAGGCAAGTCGGTTAAAACATAAATTTTCATTCTTGTTACGTGTAAAGAATAACTTAGAGGAACTAGAAGTGAAGTGACACTTCTATAAGATAATTTCAAGATCAAAAAGTTACATGTGTTTAACACAAGTATGTCAGCAATCCTTCTGGTAAAACAGTAGAGCTTCCTACCGAGGTAGCGCACATGCTTGCTCACACAGAACCAGAAGATTCTGGCAGCTTGGAAGCCTTGTATTGTATTGACATACTGTCAAAATATTGTTTAACCAAACAAGTAATTTAACAATAGACACCAAAAATACTGTTAAGAATTTTGTTATGATTAATTTAGAAAAAAAAAAGAAAATCGGCCAAGAAATAAGGAATATAGAGCGTCTTAAGGTACATGCGCGCGTTTTTTGGAATCCGGACCACTGTGCGCCATACAGAAATTTTAAGCCGCTCAGCCGCTCGCCGCTTTGCCGCTCATTGCGTGTCCTCGGCCTAACGCGGCGCTAGCGCCGAGCAAATGGAATTTTCATTTTTAACAGGTCGTTACGTATTAAAGTTATATNCGCGGCGCTAGCGCCAAGCAAATGGAATTTTCATTTTTAACAGGTCGTTACGTATTAAAGTTATATGCAGAAGACGGAAAGAAAGAGAAAGGACAAAAAAGTGAACCAGGGAGCGAGAGGAAATTAGAAAACGTAAAAAATTACGCCCCATTGATTTGGGGATAGCGCGCGCTGACACTCGTTGTCAATGGAAAACGCAACGCTTAGCGCCCCAATTTTGGGACGCCAGCATGGCAAGCAGCGCAGCCAATCAAAGTGTCGAAACGATGAAGTGGGATTGTAATGAGCTTTAAAATGTAAAATTAAAAGTCACTAGTATTTTTAATGCAACCTTGCCAACAGCAGTGTTTTCTGCATACATTTGCATCCAGAACCCTCTTGGCTCCCTTCGTAGTATTTAATAGTCAAAGTGCTGTCTTCACTCAAGAATGGTAGAATACAAGATCGCGCCGATTGCAGCAGAATTCGTGAGAGTAATTTTGGCGTGACGTCACCGTAGACTTGACAACTGAGAGTGGCAAATAAAACTGCTCTCTAGTGATGTGCTGAATTGTCGGTACCCAATACTTAAAAAAGCTTTTGGTATCCAATACTTCCTTATCGATACCAGATACGTGTTGAAAAATATTTCATATCATACGTCAACAAAACCGACACCAATTCGAAAATTGTCGCTAACTGGTTGCAGAATCTGTCGCTAAATGGGTACAGAATCTGCCTACAAAAATGATATCGTCCGATTCAGCTGGAACAAAAATGCTTCAAACAAGTAAGAGTTTCTCTGTATTATGGCATCGAACCGACATATATACATCTTTTATTTGAATCAGTATTAAAAGCTCTATTGGCTCCTACATTCGGGTTTTGATAGGCGAGTCTCCCCTGAACCGTTTTTTCCATATTTTGGGCCATGTGCGCTTTTTTTCGAAACCTAAATGTTTCGGTATCGAGTATCGAGAGTATTGGATACTTAAAAGTATTGACTCAGCACATCTGCACATCTGTTATCTTCGCAGCGTCATCCAATACGGATTTTTAATCTAGTGGCGGCATCTTTCTAGTCGCCAGGGAATACCGACGGATCATACAGTGCCTTCTCGTAACGTTTTTTGCCTTTTGCTTCATCCTACTCATTGCTCCTTTTCACTTGCTCCATTTCAAACCAGTTTTCTGTACAAATTTGCTGATGGCTTTAAAAATTTCTTCTTCGATTTGCATTGCNCTTGACAACTGAGAGTGGCAAATAAAACTGCTCTCTAGTGATGTGCTGAATTGTCGGTACCCAATACTTAAAAAAGCTTTTGGTATCCAATACTTCCTTATCGATACCAGATACGTGTTGAAAAATATTTCATATCATACGTCAACAAAACCGACACCAATTCGAAAATTGTCGCTAACTGGTTGCAGAATCTGTCGCTAAATGGGTACAGAATCTGCCTACAAAAATGATATCGTCCGATTCAGCTGGAACAAAAATGCTTCAAACAAGTAAGAGTTTCTCTGTATTATGGCATCGAACCGACATATATACATCTTTTATTTGAATCAGTATTAAAAGCTCTATTGGCTCCTACATTCGGGTTTTGATAGGCGAGTCTCCCCTGAACCGTTTTTTCCATATTTTGGGCCATGTGCGCTTTTTTTCGAAACCTAAATGTTTCGGTATCGAGTATCGAGAGTATTGGATACTTAAAAGTATTGACTCAGCACATCTGCACATCTGTTATCTTCGCAGCGTCATCCAATACGGATTTTTAATCTAGTGGCGGCATCTTTCTAGTCGCCAGGGAATACCGACGGATCATACAGTGCCTTCTCGTAACGTTTTTTGCCTTTTGCTTCATCCTACTCATGGCTCCTTTCGTTTTTCCAACCACTGCAATTATCCAAACACTTGCTCCATTTCAAACCAGTTTTCTGTACAAATTTGCTGATGGCTTTAAAAATTTCTTCTTCGATTTGCATTGCGAATGGGTACCTCACTAACACTGGAGGAACATTAAGTCCCACCACGTCGGTACTTTCGTCAAGTTGCAAACTAAAAAATTCACAAATTTTCTAACTTTTTATAAGTTCGTTTTCGACTTCCTCTAAAATCGTGTTGATTCGCTCTTTCGCTCTTGTTACGAGAACAGCCTAGCCAGAAAAAAATCCGAAAATTAATCCGAAAACGAGAAAAAATTTGGATGAAACGCGGATTAAATAGGTCTACAAAAGTACCGAAAATTGTTGTGAAAACGGTACGTTTTCGTCTATTTTTCTGATATTTTTCTGATTCAATTTTTCGTTAACAAAACTTACTGGGGAACTAAGCTTAAGAGCGAAATACAAGCGGCTTGACAAACCAAGCGAAACATTCCTTTGATGCAAGCCATTTGTGTTTTGTATGTGGTTTGACGAGCCGCTGTAGGAAATTTTAATAAAAATAAAATTTTTTTGATTTTTTGGCCGCCATGTTGAAGTTTGAACTAACCGCTTGCGTTGTGTATGGAAAGTTTAAAGAATTTTCCCGCACCACTAGTATACTCTAGCCATTAGTGGCACCCTAGGTATACGGCACCCACTTTGGGAAAGCCTGGTCTAGCATATGACATAACCAGAACCACATAAATCCACAATTGAAATTTCGTACAAAAATTATAAAAATTCAACAAACTAGTAACAATTACACCCAAAAATTTAAAACTTTTTGTTCTAGGTATGCAGTTTAAATTTAAGTAGATAATGTGAAAATTGCAAGACGCTAGGAAACCGCGTTGATTTTTAATATTTTTTTTTTTGGTGACGGTGCTAGGCATTTTCTTCTATATAAAAGGCACTATCCTAAGATAAAACGTGAGTGAATTGAATCCCAACTTGGCTTCTTATACTTTTTAATAACTAATCTTTAGTATGGACCACACTCCTCCTTTTCATATAAAAATTCGTACGTGTCCCACCTGTGACAAACGTCCCACCCGTGACAGAGGAATTTCGGTTTTTTTTTGTTTAATAATAAAGCCATATTTGTTGTAGTTTTTGCTTTGTATTCGTGGTTCTATGTTTTATTATATGACTTCAAGTTTACACAGAAAAAAAGCAGGTTCTTTTTTTTGTACCACCCGTGGCAGAAGAAATAACTCAGATTTTTTCCGTATAAAAGTAAGCAGGAATTTTTTCGTATTTTGTAATAACCATGATACAATAATTTTTAGAAGGTAGTTTCACTTCAAAATTTTTGACATAAACCGTGTCTGTGACAAACACGCAATGTGTCCACTGCTACGATGCATTTTTGCCACTGCTAATCACATGAATAAAAATCATAAAAATGAAAATATAACAGCAATATTTCTTGTTTATAATGGATTAGATCCGTCGCACACCACGGACTTTATCAGCCGCCAATTTAGATGTGCTCGCTAGTCTTTCCATTGCACCACAACTTATTGGTCAGAGCGATTAAGCTGGTGTAATGTGCGCACCTCCATACATCTTCATGTACATATTTCAAGCGAGCCCTACTATTTAAATAGGCGGCCGATAAAGTCTGTGGTGTGCGGGGGCTCTTATAGCTGTGTCCTTACATCTATTCCGTGTGTTGCAATATCCACGAAAGCAGTAGTTAATTTTTTATGAAGAAAATTATTACAAAATTTTCGAAAATTTCTCTACTTATATGTTTGGCTTTTCTTTGTTTTATTTTTCCAACGGCAAAAGCTGGATTTTTTTTTTGAAAAAGTTGGTACAACAAAAAATACGAAACACGTTTTCTGTCAGATAGCTAACATGGCGGATAAGAAGAAGAAGTGAAACTACCTTCTAAAAATTATTGTATCATGGTAATAACTCATATAATAGTCAATTAGGTGTAGCTTTATCAAAATGTAGAATTGTTGAGTACTTTATACTTAAATTTAAATAAGAAAGAAAATGTTTTCTGTACAAATGTCCCACCCGTGACGGTAGAATCGCCCATATCTTAAATCACAAGCCAAAAAATTAATTGCAATTATTTAAAAATAATAACTTAATCGAATTTTTAAAGGCACTTTTTACAGTGAGTATTCACAAAATCATTTTTCCATAGTTTCTAATTCTTTTGTTCATTAAAATAAAACTAGTATTTTAAGCGCCGATAATTATTTATTATTTAACAATTTGTGCAAAACCAAAAGTTTTGATAAGCATTTTGTAGTTAAGCGGTTGTGTTTTTTGGTGGCTGTAGCACCAGCTTTTGTAAAAAGGCGCTCAGCAGGCACCGAAGTACCAACTAAATGACAGTATTTTTTCGAAAGTCTGTAAAATTTGGCAACGCTAACGCCCACACAACGCAAAAATACGGCCAGCTCATCTTTTCGCGTGCGTTCTCCGTCAGCTGTTGCAAATAACTAAAATTATGTGAAATATTTTTCCATTTTTATGAAATGCGGGCAAGAAATATAGTTTTTAATGTAGTTATTTATATAAAATATAAATTTTTCTGTCGCTGGTATGTTAATTTAATGGCCAAATTATTCCCTGCCAAGCGTTCATTGTAGCAAGCACTGGCCTTACTCGCGCTGTTGTTAAAGCGTTGTCAACGCCAACGCAACGCCAAAGTGGTAAGTAGATGGAGATGGGCCTTTAGTCTACATGGGCTTACATGCACAACCATGATTCAGTAATACAAGGTTATATAATTTGTAACAGCTAAAGTTTAGCTTTATCTAGATTTGTATTTTGGAACTAGGAAAAAGGGTAAGAATGTGATCGCCTTTTGCAAAAAGTACTACAAAAAAGTACGCAAAGTATACAATTAGAAGTAAAATGTGTATTATTAATTCTATGCGAATTTGCACTGTATTTGGTGTTTTAATGGAAATACTAAAAAACAATACGTAAAAATATGCATTTTTAATTTAAGTTATTTGAAAGTGCAGATCAATAGAACTTTTTACGCTCATTTCAACCATGCCAAAATTAAAAGGTTTAAGTTGAATTTTTTGATTTTTTAAATATTAATATCTTATGAACTCCATAATCGACTAAAAACCAATGGCGTCACCATAAAGACAACTAATTTATCCTTTAGCTGATGTACATAATTTATAAGCTTCTCTATATTTTTAAACCAAAACCATTAAAAAACTAACAATTGTTATTTTTTCTTGAAATAACGTTTTTTGAAAAAAACTGCGTAATTAATGGTAAAGAAATCTATATTATTTAGAAATCACATGCTATTGGGCCCTATTATGGTTATCGACATCGACGCCGGTGTCATTTTTTTCATAAAAAAGCCCTCGTAAATCCATTTCCAACTGCGCTGACCACAGTATTTTTGCGGGGAACACCTTTCCACAAAAATACAGTGGTCAGTGTAGCTGGAGTTGGATTTGCGAGGGCTATTTTTGATGAAAAAATTACATCGACATCGACAACTATGAGTACACGCGCGAAATATCTGAGTCGAGCTTAGGCCGACTAAAACAAAAACATTTTTTTAATTCTGTATTGTCTTCTTTATTGGTTCTTCAGAACTAACTCAACTTATTAGCATTGCTTAGCCAATGAATTTCGCAATTGAGTATTTGCCAATTCATTGGTTCAGTTACTTCGTGCATTTACCAATTGTTGACCTAATTATTATTGCTAGTAAGCAAAAGCGCANATTTTTAATTCTGTATTGTCTTCTTTATTGGTTCTTCAGAACTAACTCAACTTATGAGCATTGCTTAGCCAATGAATTTCGCAATTGAGTATTTGCCAATTCATTGGTTCAGTTACTTCGTGCATTTACCAATTGTTGACCTAATTATTATTGCTAGTAAGCAAAAGCGCATTAATTGTAACTTGATGCTACCATGACCAACTGATGGTTGGTGTGTAAGTTGATGGTGGAGTTGACGTAACTTCTCCCCCTTTAGATTGGAAACTCTCCTGAATTTTTGTTTTGAGTTTTTTATATTTGGTATATGCAAGAGTGCTGACGAAATACATTAACACGATAATTATTAAAATTGTTACGAGCATTAAAATGGAGAAGTGTGAATGACTTATTTTGTGATATTTGAGTTCTTTTATTTTCTCCATATTTTGCATGTTACTTAGTACAATGTCATCGAAAGTTGGTTTTTGGTGTTGTTGAGTTTAATATTAGTTGGTAATGAAAAATTATCTTTAAAGTCTTTGTTTATGTTTTATAGATTTCTCTGGTCACAATCGCTACTTATATTATAGACTGGTGAATTTTTTAACAAAATCAGTCCTTCCTCAATTTCTATGATTTCTGTTGTGTTGCTTTTTATACTTTTGCATGTATTGTCGTATACACATAATTTGTTTTCTTATTTCTAAATTATATGTGTAGTCAAATATCTGATTGTTGTAATACAATATTTCTTGGGGCTTAAAGTCTAATGAGGTAAAGTTATTGTTGCTTATTGACGTAATCAATAATCTTTTTAGTGAGATTGTCTTAGCTGGCACTTTTATAATAAATTACAGTTGGTTTCCTCTATATTCTGCTGTGGCTAGATCAATATTCTGGAGTTTAAAAAAGTCAATTTCGAGTTCGTTTTTTCTTGCTCTGTTAGGATATTACTGGTCATGATACCAAGTCTGGAGGATGCTGTGTTATTTAAAATGTGTTCGATATTCTTTTCTAAAATTTTAATTTTGAGAAGAAGATCTAGGTAAGAAAGCTGTGTGGAGATATTTTCGTCCTCTGTATTTAGATCTTCAAATTTATCTATCACGTTCCGCCTGTCATTTTCAATAGCTAATTTTAGTTGGGTAAATGTTTTATTAAAGTTGTTATTAATTCGAATATTTTTATTAAGATTTTCTATTTCATTGTGGTTATTCTCGTCAATAATTTTAAGGTGTTCTTCTTTTTCTCTTCGATTGTTATCGTCCATCGTGCCTGTTAAAAACTTCAATCCAGTGCCCACTACATTCAGTAGTCCTCTTTTGTGTTGTGAGGTAAGGCCGTCAAGAGTTTTATCTTTACCCTTCTTAATTCCTGTTCTAGAAGTTTTTTATTTGTTCGCCTTGTTATTCTTATGTTTTGTTCTATTATGTGGATAATCTTACAATAATTTGCTATCATTTCCACGTTGTCGAGTTTAATTTCGGCGTAACCGTTGGTGCTGTCAATTGGTTGTATTGTCAGTGTTGCCGTTGTCACGGTTAACGTGAGCATCAACAGTGTCCGAATTAAACTCACATTGCTATTCTTTGTGCTTATTGCTCGGTAATAAAGCTGGTGGTACGATTCCCTTATCCCAAAGTTTTTGATCAGCTCGTCTTTGATGACGTCCCACGATGGGTGACCTCCAAGCCCTCTAACGACGTTAAGTCCATTGCCTTGAAGTTTGTCTATGACGCATCTTTGGAAGATGTATTCCCTCATCGGAGTGTTCTCAAAAAGCTGCAAGAATATTTCCACTTCGCGGATGAAGGAGGAAAGGTCGTAATCGAAAATCTTTTTACAAGTCCTTTTCACTAGGTTCTTTCACGAAATATTTTGATTTCACGACCGTTAGGATTCTTTTTAGAAGTCCTTTTCAGTAGGTTCTTTCACGAAAATCTTTTGATTTCACGACCGTTAGGATTCTTTTCAGAAGTCCTTTCACTAGATCCTTTCACGAAAATCTTTTAATTTCGCGACCGTTAGAATTCTTTTTAGAAGTCTTTTTCACTAAGTTCTTTCACAAAAATCTTTTGATTTCGCGACCTTTGACTGCGCCAATTACCTGAGTCGGGCTTAGGGCGACTAAAGAAAACAATTTTTAATTCTGTATTGTCTTTATTGGTTCTTCAGAACTAACTCAACTTAGTATAATATCATTTTGCTTATTCTAAATTTTTATTATTGACCTACTTATTCTGATATTGCTTAGCTAATGAATTTAGCAATTGAGTATTTGCCAATTCATTGGTTCAGGGACTTCCTGCATTTACCAATCGTTGACCTAATTATTATTGCTAGTAAGCAAAGGCGCATTAATTGTAACTTGATGCTACCATGACCAACTGATGATTGGTGTGTAAGTTGACGGTGGAGTTGACGTAACTTCTCCCCCTTTAGTTTGGAAATTCTTTAGATTCCTCTTAGATAGCCTCTTCGTTTGACACCTCACTATTGAAAATCGGGTGAACAGTGTAAATATTACAAATTTTGAGACAGGTGGAGACCCTATTAAAAAAAATAAAAGCTTATTAGAGGCCAAGCCCTTTCGTTTGACACCTCATTTTTGAAAATCATGCGAAGGATGTAAATATTATACTTTTGTAGACAGGCGGAAACTCTATTCAAAAAATAAATCCTTATTGTACGTCTTCAAGCCCAGCCCTTTCATTTGACACCTTATCTTTTTTTAATCCAACGAACCGTGCAGATTTTATAATTTTTAAAAAGGTGGCAATCCTATTCAAAAAATAAAAGCTTATTTCATATCTAGAGGCCAAGCCCTTTCATTTGACACCTCATTTTTGAAAATGGAATGAACGGTGCAAATCTTATGCAATTAACAAAATTTCATTCGCGCTGAATAGTAAGGGTATTCATCAAACCTTATAAATGCATTGTCATTTGCAGAGGGCTCGCGAATTTAATCTTCCGTAAAAATGAAAAGGCGACGTTTACGCTGTAGCACAGAAATGTGATGGATACAAAAATGGAGATATTTATTTCTAAAAGGCGAATACATACATATATGTGGTTAATAAATCACAAATTACATTTTTAAAAGTTTACTCACCGCAGTTTTCTCGCCCTCCTTCTTCAGCAAATGACAAAATTCCAGTGATGGCAATTGCAAATCGAAGTGAAGTTAAAGTCATAAAAGGACTGAAGAAGTAGGAGCGAGAAAATGGGTGGGTTCACAGAGGTACACAATAAAGTCGAATGGGTGAGTTCACAGATGTACGAAATAAAGTCGAATGGGTGAGTTAACAGAAGTACGAAATAAGTCGAATGGCTGAATTCACAATTCAATGATCATTTTATTACATCCCCCACCCCGTGGAACGCTCCGTTCCACAATTATCTACGTCTAAAATAGCCAATTTGGATGCAGGACGTCGCAGTACACCACTGATAGTACGAACGTCGGCACGGCGAATCTCCCCATCAGTTCCTTGATATATTTGCACCACTCTGCCACGACACCAATTCCTTCTTGGAGTGCTTGCCTCGCATATAAGCCCAACCTGCAACGCTCTTTCTCGGCGACACCACTTAACCCTTCGCGTTAACGTCGGCAGATATTCCGCTATCCAGCGTTTCCAAAAACGATCTCTGTACTGGCTCGACAATCGCCACTGGTTACGAAGAGCACATAATTTCTTGAGAGGATCCTCTACACTTGGAGTGTTAGCCGTATTCGCCGAGCCCAGCAACAAATGATTAGGTGTCAATGGTTCTTCCTGATCGCTACTTATAGGAATATGGGTAAGAGGCCTAGAGTTAACGACGTTCTCAATTTCAATTAACACACTTATCAGTGTATGTTCTTTAGGAGCTTCTTCTTTCAGAGTGTGCCACAGCGCCCGCTTAACGCACTGCACCATCCGTTCCCATGCTCCGCCTTCTGATGGATTACTCGGCCAATTAAATATCCACTCAACTCCCTTCGACGACAGCTCATCCTGGATCTTCTCACAATCAAATACTTCGGTGAACTTCTTAGCTTCCTTGTCTGCTCCAATGAAGTTTGTGCCGTTGTCAGAACGCAAACGGGCGGGTTGATAAAGTTGCGGATACATAGTATACAAGCGTCAGTCGAGAGATCCTGTGCCAATTCCAAATGAATGGCCCGCACCGTGACCAATAAGGCAACCCATCGCTTCTCTGTTCGGCGGCCTATCGAAACGTTGATCGGCCCGAAATAATCAAGGCCAGTAAAAGTAAACGGGCGGACATATGGTGTCAGGCGGTCCTGCGGCAGTGATCCCATTAATGGTGCAACAGGTTTTGTTTTTGAAATTTTACACAGACCACAGTTAGCAATAACGGGACGCAGTACTTGGCGAAGGCGCGGAATCCAAAATGTACGACGAATCTCAGTGATGGTTGCTTCGACGTTTTGATGAAACATCTTGCTGTGATTATAGGCAACTATCAACTCCGTAACCAAATGACAGGCTGGCAAAATAATCGGACGTTTAGTATAATACGGAAGACAAGTTGCAGCATCAATCCTTCCGTAGACTCTCAGCACCCCATCTTCGTCAGCATAAGGGCAGAGTTAATATAACTCGCTGTCCCGCGCGACTGTTCTTTTTTCAGCAATACTTTTTAACTCGGCGGCATATATTTCCTTTTGGACCAGACGACACAATGTTATCTGCGCCTTCTCGATTTCCTCTGCTATTAACCCATACGCTTGCTGGTCTGTTTTCTGCATTCTGCATCGTGAAATAAATCTGAGAATCCAGGCGATTGTACGTTATTAAAAGATGAAAAACGACTAAAATCAATTAACGTATTACGCACGGCTATCAATACAAATTTCGGCTTAATCTCCTCGTCATCGGCTCCCTTTGCTACTGTTTTCCCAACGGCGTCAGCGTCGGGCCAATGCCCTTGTAAGCCTCTTAGGAATGTCGGTCCACTGAACCAGCGCGATGTCGGCGAAAAGTCTATTGGACACTTGGAGCGTGTAGCTTCGTCGGCAACATTGGTGGATGTAGGCACCCATCTCCAGTTGCTTGGTTTTGATCCGTCAAGAATCTCCGCAATCCTATGAGCGACGAAGGGCTTGTATCGGCGATTCTCGCTCTTAATCCAATTTAAAACGGTGCTTGAATCGCTCCATAGGAAACAGTCGTTAATTTTAAGGGAATGTTCATTGAAAATCGTTTTCATCAGCCTTATTCCTAGAACAGCTGCTTGTAGTTCAAGGCGCGGAATTGTTAGCGGCTTTAATGGAGCAGTTCTAGTACAAATGTTACTCTTATCATGTCACAAGCTGTAACGTATCTCCAGTAAGCTACCGCTGCGAATGCGTCCTCGCTTGCATCCACAAATACGTGCAGTTGTAATTTCTTCACAGGTTTACTATCAAAATAATGGCGCGGAATTCTGCATTGTTCTACGTTGGGGATTTGCTGACGGAACCTCTCCCATGCTGAGTTGACTTCAACCGGGATGTCTTCATCCCATCTGATCTTATGTCTCCAAACTTCCCTTAATAGTAACTTGGCACTGATCGGAAGTGGCACAAAAACCCTATGGGATCGAATATAGACATGACTATGCTAAGAAGCTCTCTTTTTGTTGGGCATCTTGAGCCATCCAAGACAGTCTTATCGGTATAATTAAACTTTACCTCGAAATTAAAATCGTCACTGCTAGGTCGCCAGTACATCCCTAAAACCTTTTCAGACGCAAAGGTTTCTTTACTTTTGATGTCCAATGCGAATTCATCACCTCCTAATGAATTCGATACATCGGACGAATTAGATGCGAAATGACGTAGTATGAATCCAGCGTGTTTATGGATATCACACACTTGCTTAGTGACGTTGATAGCTTCAGCAACGGACTCAAAACTGTCGACGAAATCGTCCACATAGTGGTACTCAAGTATGGCTTTAACTGCTCGTAGGTTATCGGCTTGGCGGTGTTTCAAGGCGTTCACCGTCTTCACATGCTGCGCTACACATGGTGAGCAGGCTGCTCCAAATGTCATCGCTACCATCTCGTAAACGTCAGGCGGCTTTGTATCGTCTCCTCCTCGCCATAGGAATCGCTGAGCACATCGATCGTTGGGCTGAACCACTACCTGATGGAACATTTCCATTATATCCCCGCAGACTGCCACAGGACCCTCTCGAAAATGGAACAGTATTGCAGCAAGCGGTCGGTAATCCTGCGGTCCTTTTAGAAGGTGCGAGTTAAGTGATGTTCCATTCGAAAAAGCTGCTGCATCAAAGACGAGACGCAATTTCGCCGGTTTATTCGGGTTGACGACCGCGAAGTGTGGTAGGTACCAAATCCTTGGATTGTACGTGGTGATTTCGTCAGCAAGCAGCTTGCGAGCGTAGCCCTTTTTAACATAACCGCCAATGATTTCACTATACGCTGTGGCGAACTCCTTATTACGCTTCATTTTTCGCTCAATACCAATTAACCGCTTAAGAGCCATTGCATAACTTTCAGGCTGCACAGTATCGTCTGCTCTCCATAGCAAACCTGCTTGAAATTTTCCGTTAAACTGCAAAGTGGTAGCTTCCAAAATTTCCCTCGCACGTATGTCCTCAGCACTAATTATTGGCGGCACCGATTTCACTCCAAAGTTTTCTGTTCTAAAATAGTCAGAAACAATATCGTGAAGCTCCAACTCCCCTGGCGCATGTAGCATCAAACATGTAGCGTTTGAATTAGATCCTGTATTAGTCTGTCCGAAAATTACCCAACCAAGCTCAGTATTTGCTGCGTATGGGCCGTTCCCTCTAATGCCCATGGTCTCAGTAGGTCACCCGAGATGACAGTGATCTAAACCTATAAGAAGCTTCGGTTTAACATTGGAGTAAAACGACGGGGTAAACTTGCTATCAAGCTTCAAGTTCTGCAAGTCTTTTTCTGACAAAGTTTGCGTAGGTAGGTTAAGATTGTTTACTCCGTGAATATTGCGTAGCTTATGCCTCTTTCTTAACCCACGTCCGTTTACGTAGAGATCAACCAAAACTGTGGGCTCCTGAATCGTTCTACCCCCGAACCATTGTATGTCAAGCTGCTTTCGTTGACCACTGACACCCAACTCCTCCAACACGTCTCTGTCGGCCATTGTCACCGACGACCCTTCATCTAGTAATGCGTATACATCTATACTTTTAGCTGGCCCATGGAGTGTCACAGCCACTACACGAAAAAGTAATTTATTTCTGGGATTATTGTTGGCTTTGCAACTTAAAACTGCCTCATTTGTTGAATTGGAAGTCTGGGTTGTACCATTTGTGGTGAGGCTACCTGTATCGCACGTGTTCACATTCTGCTGTTCATGTAAAAGTTTATTATGCTTCCTTCCGCAACCATTTATCGCGCACGGTTTTCGTTTGTGACAATCTCGGGTAGAGTGACCATAGTTCAAACAACTAAAAAAAAGTCGATGTCGTTTGACGATAGACCAACGATCTGCTATGCTCGCATCTAAAAATCGCTTGCACTCAAATGGTTTATGCTTTGCGCTACATACTGAACACTTAAGGGTACTTGTGACATTGTTACGTTGAATTTCAGCGACATGGAAAACTGGTCGGCGTCGAGGCTCTCGTGGCTCATTATCTAGCACAACAGAAATTAAGGCGGCGATTTCTGAAAGCCAGTCACTAAAATGTTGAATGTTTGGATATGGCGAAATAGTTGCTGCACGTCTGGCCCATTCAATCTTTTTGCTCATAGGCAACTTCCCTACCAATTCTTCCAACAACGTTGGATTAGCTAAGTGCTGCTCACCATTAATAGAGTTCAAAAATATGGCAAGGTTTTTTGTTGTTGTCGCAAATTGCATTAATTTACCTACGTTATTTTCCGAGATGGGTGAAATTTCTCGAATTTGCTTTAATTGGCTACGGATCAACGACTCAGGACGACCAAAACGTGTACGCAAATGTTCAACAGCAGCATTAATATTGTTTGGATGAATTAAAAAGGATTTAACTACATCCCGAGCTTCACCCTTGAGGCACTTATATAAACGCTGGTTATTTTCAAAATGTGAATAACCATAGGCCGAAGTCGACTCGACGTAAGCTGTGTAAAATATTGGCCAGTCTTCCGGCTGACCAGAAAACTGCGGAAGATCAATCAGTTTTCTATGTGCGGTTGTAGAACCAAAAACGTGTATTTGATTATTTGCTGCTCTTTGCAGTTGTATAGCAGAATCTACCGAATAAGGATTTGGCGAACTGGCATAAGGTGACGCGCGATTATTTAAACATGGAGCAAATGTCGTTGGATGCGTGTACACTGGTTGCGTAAACATATTTTGTTGCAAGGCGTTAGGCGACATGTTGCTATCATGTTGCTGTATATGCGCAACGGTATTCGCTTGGCTCGAAATTGTTGTTGTTGGCATGGCGCAACTTTCGATGATCTGTGTAACTGGAGCAGCCGAAAAAACGTTATTTTGCCTAGTTGTTAATTCTCTATCTTTTCCCAACTCTGAATTTGGTAACCTAACTTCTGCCTCTTTAAGTTGGCGCTGTAAAATTTCTATTTGGTTTTGCATACAAATAAGCATGCTTTCTACCGAATGCGACTGTACTGTTGGAGAAGCTGATCCTGGAATGGCGGCGGGAACTTCGGCAGGTGGCACTGCGGAAAGGGCAAGTGATTTACCGGCGACACTACTACCGTTTGTGGAACAGGCATTTGATTCCACGTGGGCTTTACGTGTCTGCTGAGCAGGCAAATTTCGTTGCACGGAATTGGGCTGTGCAGGATTGTTCAGCAACTCTATGCGTGGTGTTTTCGTGGTGGTGGCAGAGGGTATATGCAAATTATGTACAAGGCTTACCTGTGGGGTTGATAACTGGTGTTGTGACGGCGCAGCAACAGAGGCGGAAGAGCTGCTCATGGCTGCAGTGGTGGTACCTGATGACTTTGCGGCGGTTGCATATGTGTTGGAAGTAGATTTAATTCCCGTCGACGAAGCGGCCACTTCATTTCCTGGTGTACTCGTGTTTGGCATATTTCTGGGGCTCCGGCGTGGTGGAGTGCCCATTCGCTTCACTTAAAAACAAATCCTTTGGTCGATGAACAAAAAACGAGAAGTCGCAAAATGGCGCGCTTCGACAGTCTCTTTAGGATTTGGCACAAAAAATCGTCAATTACAAAATGGCGGCAAATTCGCTGAATTTTAAAATGTGCGAAATAAAATTGTCATTTGCCGAGGGCTCGCGAATTTAATCTTCCGTAAAAATGAAAAGGCGACGTTTACGCTGTAGCACAGAAATGTGATGGATACAAAAATGGAGATATTTATTTCTAAAAGGCGAATACATACATATATGTGGTTAATAAATCACAAATTACATTTTTAAAAGTTTACTCACCGCAGTTTTCTAGCCCTCCTTCTTCAGCAAATGACAAAATTCTAGTGATGGCAATTGCAAATCGAAGTGAAGTTAAAGTAATAAAAGGACTGAAGAAGTAGGAGCGAGAAAATGGGTGGGTTCACAGAGGTACACAATAAAGTCGAATGGGTGAGTTCACAGATGTACGAAATAAAGTCGAATGGGTGAGTTAACAGAAGTACGAAATAAGTCGAATGGCTGAATTCACAATGATCATTTTATTACATGCATTGTGAACCGTATAAACTTATAATTGTGTAAACCTTATAAATGAACTGTCAAAATTTGTATGGAAACTCGTTTACACATTTCTGATACATTTCTCCAGCGATTTCACTGAATAAACTTGATAAACTGAAGCCAATGCAACTCTGTCGCAACTCTAGCTATGTTTTCTTGGCCAATAATCGGGATCCGCATACAAATTTTGCACGCAAATTCATTCTGCCATTGTTTCTTTTAACTTGCTTCAAATAAATAGACCTTATGTTATATGTATATTTATTTAAATAGATATTATCTCGTAAATATAATTTTTTCCCGTTTAGTGAGTTAGTTTCTCTAATTTCTTTATCCTCGTGCTAGTAGTATAAAGTTAGTGATACTGAGCTCTATAACCAAAGAAAACACGACTATTGTCGCATGTGTAAACGAAAAGAGAGTGTGGGTCGTTCATGTAACAGAGTGCGTAAACTTATAAGATTATCTGCTTGATAAAGTTATCGGTTTAGATGAATACCACTAGTTCTAGCCACACCGCGAATGTTTGACGCAGCATTTCCATTCACTTATGAACGAGAACGACAGCAGTGAACGTTCGCGAAGGCATCGATGCCACTTATAGTTGCATATATGAAGGCACGCTGTTTGGTCTACCAATCAGTGTTGCCAGAAGTTTTTGGATGAACCGGCTAAATTGGCAAATAAAACCGGCTAAACTGTTTCAACTAAATTTCACATGTTTTATTTAAATAAATCACGAGTAAAAAGAAGTTACAAATTCGAGCCGGAAAAAATTTTGCCAGCAAGAATTTGCAATTAGGAAAAAGATANTTGCATATATGAACGCACGCTGTTTGGTCTACCAATCAGTGTTGCCAGAAGTTTTTGGATGAACCGGCTAAATTGGCAAATAAAACCGGCTAAACTGTTTCAACTAAATTTCACATGTTTTATTTAAATAAATCACGAGTAAAAAGAAGTTACAAATTCGAGCCGGAAAAAATTTTGCCAGCAAGAATTTGCAATTAGGAAAAAGATATGACATGGTTGGATTTTTGTCGACGGTAATTTGAATAAACAAGTTCGTTAAATTTAAAAATTTACAAACTGGAGCGATTTTAAAATGAAAAATGTAAGTTAATACTTGTTTACTTAATTAATTTAGTTAATTCCAATGATTTGGTACTCGGTAAAAAAAACTATTTATTACTAGTACTATCTGATATTATGAGTGATAATTCTCGCTGGATTTTCGACGAACAAACCTATTATATTCCCTACAAGGCCTTTTCAGACTGACCGATTCCCAATACACTCAAATAGAAACCAATACACATAAAAAACGCTGTAAAAATTTCCCTTCAGTTTTAAGGGAGTAAAACAACGACCTTAAGTTAACATCAGCCGAGGCCATATGTTGACAAGGGATGCAAAATCACAGTTACACAAAAGAACTGCTCAGATTTTACTGAAATCCCTTCAATTCTGATGTAAAATATGATGCTAAAAGACTGCAGATCTCCCATTGCGATGACCGGTCATATGACCGGGAGATGTCTCGTAAGATTCCCAGAGAGTTNGAGATGACCGGTCATATGACCGGGAGATGTCTCGTAAGATTCCCAGAGAGTTTTGCTTTACATAGAAATTTGTGCTCTTTTATTTTCATTTTGACTCACTTCAGTGTTGGTTCCTTTAATTCAAGTTGGCATTCGGGTATTGGAATTTAAATAAGTTCTCAGTAAAAACGTTTGTTTAAAAAAATACATATGTGTACATAGTGCTTGAAAATATCTATTTTTCCATTACCTTAAACCTTTGGGAGTGGGCAAAAATTATGTTTTTTAATTTAGGCAGAATTGAATATGCGCTATCTGGGAAGACAATATCTACATGTAATATTTATTCTGTTTGTTGGCACTATATCCAAACACAAACGCATCTTAAGAGTCTTAACAGTGAAACAATTTCTTATTTTCTAAGTTTGCGAATAAAACTTCACACTTAAAATTAAGACATTTATAACAAACATTTTATGAAGAAAATCCCTTCTTTGTTTAAAATAAAAATAAGCGAAATCGGCCCAAGTTCATACAATCCTGCCTGACATGAAAATTTTCTCCACGATAAGGCTAGTAGCCATTTCTAACAGATTTTGGGTCGCTTAGTCAAAAATGGAAACATATATACATATTTGAAATTTAAGAAAACAAGGCAAATAGCAAAATCGGCTGCCGGCTAAATCGAAATTTCTCCGGCTGTTTGCTATCGCAACCGGCTAAATCTAGCCGGAAAACGGCTAAGATGGCAACACTGCTACCAATAAATACGCGTACGAACAACAGCGACAACATTCGCGAACACGAACGATCTGGACTTGTTTTATGCTTCTCGTTCGCGAAGGAGAATCAATAGGGAATATTTGATACGTTTACGTTGGCGTTGGCGTTCGCGTTCGCGTACGAAGGTGAGTGAATATTTCCGAACCCTGGCTCTAAGTCTGTCTAACAAGGGACAATAACCGGCTTCAGCATCAGGCGCTAGATGGTTAAGTAGTATATCAAGCACAATACCGAATTTAGAGGGAGGAGGGGGAAGATTATTTTTTAACTTTGTTATGTACATCAGTGTTGCCGTTTTAGTCCTTTGGTGGCTAGATTTAGCTCCCACATACTTTTTTTNTACGTTGGCGTTGGCGTTCGCGTTCGCGTACGAAGGTGAGTGAATATTTCCGAACCCTGGCTCTAAGTCTGTCTAACAAGGGACAATAACCGGCTTCAGCATCAGGCGCTAGATGGTTAAGTAGTATATCAAGCACAATACCGAATTTAGAGGGAGGAGGGGGAAGATTATTTTTTAACTTTGTTATGTACATCAGTGTTGCCGTTTTAGTCCTTTGGTGGCTAGATTTAGCTCCCACATACTTTTTTTGGCCACGTAAATTTGAAATTGCCCCTAGCCCTTTTTTTTAGCCCTTTGGAGAATTTATACATACATGGCGTGAAAAAGTTTTATATGCTTAATTTTATCTCTTTTTTCATTTATGTAAGATATGAAGTTTTAAACTAAGAAAGACTGATATACATATATACATATATGTATTGTATGTTCCTTACGTTTTTATACATAAATAATGTAAAATAGTTAGGGCTGTTCACTTATCTATTAGCGATTTAACTATAGTTTAATATATATAAGTTTACGGCCCTTAATATGCTTAATTTGTTAAATGCCCATCATGTCGATTGACCGTGTATGTTCTTGTGGTGTGATTGAACCAGCTGCTGGTGCGATTTCAAAAACTATTTGAAAATTTTATGATTGTACCAGCATGCTGGTGTCGTGAGTGGTGAAATTAGCTCAATTTACTAAGTAAAAAGTATTTTGGCTGAAATTTCCTGCACTATATGAGTCAAAGCAGTGTTTGTGGAAGATTAAGTTCGCGATATTGCAGTTGTGAATTAAAAAAAAAAAACAATGTTTAACAAAATGGTAGGAAAATTGTGAACTTTCGGCTCTAATCATTTTGATCTGTCCTCGACCTCATTTGTAAAGAAATAAATATTGTACCAGCATGCTGGTAAGTTATATGCTTCAAGCCTGATGGTACAATCACTTGATGGAGCCAGCAAGCTGGTGTCGTATATTTCCCCTTTTATACAAAAAGGTTTAGCTTTTTACCCAGTGTTCATTGTTTTTTTATACCATTACTCATTCAAAATGTTTGTGTGTATACTTATATATTTATATGTAAGTAAAAAATTTTAGCTACCATTTTTAGCCAAAACGACTTTTTTTAGCTCTTTTTTTAGACCTTTTTTAAAGGAATTTGGCTACCACTAAAACTGATTCGCGGCAACACTGATGTACATACCTTTATGTACAATGTGCACGTCCAACTAAATATATAAATAAAATAATGTAAAAAAATATTTTTTAAAAACAAGCTTTTATTTAACCTGTACAATCAAAGGAATCGCGCGAATAGCAAACCGGCATTTAAATATCTGCATACATACATATACATACATACCTAACCAATTATGCATGTACGCTGAATTCGCCGACAAGCTTTTTTAAAAACGAAGTAAATTAGTACAAATTGTTAGTAATTTTCATTAGAGTTTGAATAACTCCTTTAACGAGACCTTAACTTATTTTATTTTATTCATTTTAGTGCAGTTTTGACAAACTTTTCTTGCTAAAAAATCTTTTGTTACACTACTTCATTTTATTCCTTTGATTGACAGGTTAAATAAAAGCTTGTTTTTAAAAAATATTTTTTTTTTTACATTATTTTATTTTATAATTTTTAGTCCATTTATAAAAGCGTTGTATATTAAAAAGTGTTATTTTATTTTATGTACAAAATTTTGCAATAGATATTAAAATAATTCAACTTGCAATGAAAGAGAACGGAAGATTGGCAAGCAAAATGTTGTTTGCTTACGTTTTGTATAAACATACATATGTACATATAGCAGCAGTTAATTTTATTTAAAGAAATGGCGTGTCGTCCATTTTCGCTGTAGCATGGCATATATTTAGGCGCAATATTCAACTTCTTCTGGTGGGGCGACATCTGGAGTCTTTTAATTGTATCTCCTTGATATGATGCCTACAACGAGGTTAATATCTAGACTAGGAATAGCTTTGCTACACTACCGACGCGGCGCGCCGGCAGTTTTAACAATTTTATAGTGGTTTTACGTTTTTGGCAAATTACGCTCTGTTAGCCATAAATCTTACTATTTTTTGACCGCCCTTGAATCAAGAGACCTGGACCATATGGAGAATTCATTTACATTTTAAATTGCATTGTTATCGTGATTGGAACTATGCTGAAAATTTCAAGTCTCTAACTTGTCGGGAAGTCAGTTTAAAATCGATTGGAAATTTCCGCGATTTGCGCGGGATGACCAAGTTAAATAAAAGCTCATAAAAAATACATACAGTGGTCAAAATATTTTAGCCGAACCACTTTTTGCCAAGTTTTACCGTATAATTTTTGTTGTTATTTAATTTTGGTTATTTTTTTTAACAAAACCCGTGTAAATCCAAGTTACCAACTTTGTGCAATATTAAAAAAAATTCAACAAACTTTCGTAAAAATTTCGGGCTTATTTAAAAATTCTGAAATATCAATCGTAATTTTTAGCCATTTGAAACTTGTACTTTATTCTACTAGAATTCAATGGGCTACAAAACCGCATACTCAGAATCTAATTTAAATCTCGAAATTTTTACCAAAATTCGTAGAATTTTTTTCTTTTAATTGCATAAATTGTGCATTTTAATATTAGGCTATTGGTACCGCTGTGGTGTAGTGGTAAGCAGCTCGGCCAAACATTAACATATGTGTAAGCGCCAATCTATTACACTGTGAGACAAATGGTAGGGGTCAGTGATAATATTCATGCTGCCAATCTTTTTGCAGATTTTTTTGCGGCTAATTTCATCTCGGACGAGGATATACTCGATGCTGAGAATGCTAGTTTACATTCTTACGATTATTGTACCGAAAGTACTACTTTTAATCTTGGGTCTTTAGCTCTTTCAGATGAAGACATTGTTGAAGGCATAAAAAACATCAAATTTTCAACCGCGACTGATATGGACGGTCTCTCCGTAGTTCTGTTAAAAAACTGCCCGTCTCTAATTGAACCCTTAAAACGTATCTTTAATAAATCTCTGGAGTCAGGCATTTCATCGAAGATTGGAAACGTGCTTACATTTCCCCTATTTTTAAGAGTGGAAATAAAGCTGATGTAAGAAACTACCGCCCAATTTCTAAATTATCTACAGTTTCAAAACTTTTTGAAAGCGTGATAAAGGCTAAACTTTGGTTTAATCTTAAGCATTTGATTTGCCCGAATCAGCACGGTTTCGTTTCGGGAAGATCTACAATAAGTAATTTAGCAGTTTTCGCCGATGATTGCTTTTATGCGTTCCAAAATGGTCACCAAGTGGACGTAATTTACACTGATTTTGCTAAAGCCTTCGATAGGATCTCACATTCTGTCCTAATTGCTAAACTCAACCATTTAGGTTTTCATTCCGGCTTCCTTAAGTGGATTATGTCGTATCTTAGTGGTCGGAAAAGTTCAGTTCTCCTGGATGGTATATATTCTAAAACTATAATTTCCACTTCGGGTGTACCACAAGGCAGCATACTGGGCCCATTATTCTTCATTTTATTTATAAATGATATAGGATCATGCTTTTCAGCTGTTAACTATCTGCTTTACGCCGACGATCTTAAAATTTATTACGAAATTAAAGAGATGAATGACTCACTTGTCCTTCAGGCTGATTTGGACAGGCTGTATTTATGGTGTGTAAAAAATAGGCTTTTTCTTAATATAAAGAAATGTCATCAAGTAACCTTCTCCAAGTTGCTGCAGCCCTTCCAAACTTCTTACCATATTTGCAATACCCGTTTAGATTCGCTTAATGAAGTGAAAGATCTCGGTGTCTTTTTCGACTCCAAGTTTACTTTTGTCACGCACATAAATTATACTATTTCTAATTCGTTTTCAATGCTTGCCTTTATTCGTCGCAATAGTAGGTGTTTCTCCAATCCATATACTCTTAAAACCTTGTACACTGCTTTTGTTCGGTCTAAATTAGAGTACGCCGCCTTCATTTGGAGACCGTATCATCAAGTACATATCATTCGGCTGGAATCGGTTCAGTGTTTTATTTGACGAGAAATTTAAACCATTAGCGTATTTTGTATGGAAGACTTAGCCAACATAACTATAATGGCTAAGTCTTCCATACAAAATAAGCTAATACCTTAAATTTCTCGTCAAATAAAACACGCCTTTTGTTAATTTTAAGCAGGCCTGCAGGACGCTGAGTTCGCAGTACCCTTGGGGCAGCGTTCGCGTGTTCGTAAACACGAAATAAGGTCTATCCTTAGGTCGAATAAGGTCTATATAATAAGGCTATCTATCAATCATAGCTAATAATGCTATTAATTATAATGAATCAATTAATATTATTGTAACAAAAGTTTTAATAATAAATCATAACAATACATTTGCTATAAAATGTGTGATTGACACATATTCACGGTACTGTTTGATGGAAAATAAATAAATTTGAATCTTCTCCTTAAAATTGCTTCTTTTCAAAAATTCATTTCTACCAAGGCACATTAAACAGGTAGTATCAGTAGAGCAAAAACAACATTTGCGTGTATTTTGTTGTTGCTTCTGGTATCGAAAGTGTCAAAAACTGTTCTGAATTTTTTCTTCTAAATCAAAGCGTGCCATGTGAAATACAAAAAATTATAAAAAATAAAAAATTGAAATTGGAAAAAATAAAAATTGATGCAACTTTCTTTCCTAGTAAATTTGTTTGCTTCTCGAAGCATTGATCCATCCTTTACAAGGGCCAGTAATCAGCGGTTGTGCTGCTGAGTTGGGCGAACGTTCCAAAAGCTGCTATTCAATCGCTTGTTTTGTATGGAAAAAGGTTTCACATGCAAATGGATTTTAACAATTCAGAATTTTTGTGAGAAAAAATTAAAAATATTTGACATTTTCGAGACCAAATAATTTGAAAATAAATCAAATCAGCTACTCCACTGATACTACCTGTTCAATGTACCTTGATTTCTACCGTCTCTATGTTTTCTTTTACTTACTTACTTAGTCTTACTTAATCCTTCTGTAACGTTTGGGTCAAAATGACCCAATTTTCATGAAAAAAACTTTAATAACAGAGTTAGGCAATTTTAAAAAAGCTGCGGCCTTGTCTATTCGTTAAAAGCGTAATCAGCTATGGTTTTGCAAAAATAAAATGGTTTATTATTCTATTTTGTTTTCTAGAAGGCAACATAGTTTTTCCATACACCCACAGTATTTCTGGGTCATTGTGACCCAAATTATTACTTAGTATTTAAGGGCAACTTTGACCCGGTAAGAATACAGCACTTGCCGATAAAGTGTCTATAAATAAAATATTAACTGAATAAAATCTTTTGTTTTCTTAAAATTGACTAATTTCTATTATTGGGTCAAAATGACCCAAAACATTACAGGAAGGGGTGAATTCTAAATGCTGCAGAAGGATTAACATTTATGGTAGATATATGAAAAATAAGAGAATCGAGTTCTCAGAATCGATTCTCGATCGGTTCAGAAAATTTAGAATCGGTTCTCTAAAATCGATTATTTCGAGAAAATCTTCGATTCTAGAGTGGAATCGGAATCAATTTTTCCATCCCTAAATGGAACGTTTGTAACGCTGGAAACGTTATTAAATAACTTTAATTTATTAAACAAGAATTTTAATTCTCATTTCTCAACAAACAATGCTTGAGTTTCGGAATATTTCGTAAATTTTACAGTATATACACAGTTACATAAATAAGTAACGGAAAATGGAAACGGTTTTCAGCACAAAATTTATCAGCCAAAAATTTGTAAACAAACGATTCCAGCTGGGCTTTTTCAAAAAGAAAACAAAACAAACTCTTTAGGCGTTGCACTGATAATAGATCTTCAGACAGAACTGGCATTCGAAGGGAAACAAAATAATCACAGTGGACATGTCAGTGCATGTCTAGAATCAAGTTAAATTTATACAGAGTAATTATTTGGTGCTAATTTTCCTGAAAGCTCAATCAGAAGGCTTTGTAGCTGGCCGTAGCATACCCAAAAAGGATTAAATAATTGAGCACGGACGCTCTATTTTTTCAAATGATACAAGAAGAGCTCCTAGAAGATATTTAGATTGTTTATTTTGCTAACTGGGTACATATGGACATGCATATGTACATACATAAATATTTTAATTTCTTTTTAGTATTACTCCTACTCCTCTGGGCGAAGGTAAGAGTACAACACTGATTGGATTAGTTCAGGCACTTTGTGCACATAAAAGTCGAAATGCCATTGCCTGCATGCGACAACCATCACAAGGGCCCACATTTGGTATTAAAGGTGGTGCTGCCGGTGGAGGATACGCCCAAGTGATACCCATGGATGAATTCAATTTGCATTTAACTGGTGATATCCATGCTGTTTCGGCAGCCAACAACCTACTTGCCGCTCAATTGGACACCCGTATATTCCATGAAAATACGCAGAAGGATACATCTCTTTACGATCGTCTTGTACCGCGTATTAAAGGTCAGCGAACATTTTCGAAAATACAATTGCGACGTCTGCAACGGTTGGGAATACTCAAAACCGATCCTGATTCGTTGACGCCTGAAGAACAAAGCCGTTTTGCACGTCTGGATATCGACCCCGATACAATAATGTGGGAGCGAGTCATTGATATTAACGACCGGTATTTGCGCGAAGTTACGATTGGCCAATCGCCCACGGAAAAACATTTGACTCGTAAGACATCATTCGCTATCTCAGTGGCTAGTGAAATAATGGCCGTACTAGCACTAGCAACTGATATGGAGGACATGAAGCGACGGTTATCAAACATGGTAGTAGCTTTCGACCGCAGCGGCAAACCTGTAACTGCTGATGACCTAGGTGTTACTGGTGCCCTTGCTGTGCTTTTAAGAGACGCTTTGGAACCTACTTTAATGCAAACATTAGAAGGCACACCAGTTCTGGTGCACACTGGTCCATTCGCAAATATTGCTCATGGATGTTCCTCAATTGTTGCTGACAAAGTTGGTCTAAAATTAGTGGGTGAAAAGGGGTTTGTTTGTACGGAGGCAGGTTTCGGATCAGACATTGGCATGGAAAAATTTTGCAATGTTAAATGTCGTTCGTCAGGTCTCAAACCAAATGCCATGGTGCTAGTGGCTACAGTTCGGGCGCTCAAAATGCATGGAGGCGGGCCCGCAGTTACGTCAGGAGCGCCTCTCAATAAACAATATACCGAGGAGAACTTACAATTACTGGAGAAAGGGTTGCCAAATCTGCTGCAACATATTTCCAATGGTCAGAAATTCGGACTCCCAGTTATTGTTACTATTAATCGCCATACGTAAGTCCTGAAAATACTTCGCAGAGAATATACTTATGGTCCCGTTTCTGCCTTAACCTCGTATCTGCAATAGAGGTATTTTAGAGAGTGTAAGAAAATATGCTTAGTTTCTTCCCACGCATTTTTTACTTAATATTTCTGGTTCCACTAACAGTAGTGAGCACCCTCATTAATTCTTTGTTCTATTTTCAAATAGTGTGACATTTAAATAGCTGCCATAAGTGGTAATATTAGTTTTCCCAAAAATTGTAGATACGTGATTAAGGCAGAAACGGGACGATATGCATCACCATCAATGCAAAAGGCCCTATATGACACTGTTTCAGAAATATGTTTTTTACGTCACTAAGGAAATACCCCATAGTTTGCTCTCGGATACACCCCGATACAAAAATACTTAAAAATACTCAATTAAATTTGAAAAGTTTTTTTCTGCTGTAAAATTTTAAATTTGTCAGATAGCGCCTTTTTCCATTTCCTGCAAACCATACTTTCAGAGCAATCTGAATAGTAGAGAAATCGTAAAGCATTTGTAAAGAAATCTTTATTCCCCATTTACGATCTTTGCTGAATTTTCTAAGTTGAAATATAATCTGCACAATTCTATTCCTTTAAGAAATTTCGTCAGACAACCGGTAAAGCAATGATAATCATTTTGCGCTGTGAAGAAATCGTTCAGAATTTTAATTTTAGTGCAGAAATTTCCAGGGACCGTAAATAGCAGTTACTTTTTTCCAACAGTCAAACTTGGCCAGATATTTTTTAAGTTCGAAATGAAAGTCTTTCCGGATATATCCTAAGTAAACAAACTTGGTACCAAATGAATGAGGGCTTAAATAGCTTTTAAACAGAAATAACGATCGAAGGCTACCACTTCTATTTATATTTTATATACATTTTTTTATAATTTTATACAAAAGAAATGCATATACCTGACCCAAGGTTTGTTCTATAGTAATTAAAAAAACATTTTTTATTTACATATTTTTCAATAGCTGGCTTTCTGCTGGCTTTCCTCGTTTTAATATTTCAGTTTTAAAGCTATTTTAGTCTGTGTAACTCAGTGAGAGGGCAGGACCAGGATGAATGTATTTGCATAAAAATNTGTTCTGTAGTAATTAAAAAAACATTTTTTATTTACATATTTTTCAATAGCTGGCTTTCTGCTGGCTTTCCTCGTTTTAATATTTCAGTTTTAAAGCTATTTTAGTCTGTGTAACTCAGTGAGAGGGCAGGACCAGGATGAATGTATTTGCATAAAAATTTATTAAAGCAAAAATGTTTTGGATAGACGTCGGGCCAATGATAAGCATCAGTTACCACCTCTGCATGGTTGTAAGTCATGTATAGTCCCTATGGCTTGTAGCGCTGTGGCTTTGCCACTTAAAGTTTGTAAGAGTTTTTGGGGATGTGCGTCAAGCGGGAGTGTTAAGCACCGATTATGTATTCAAATGAGAAAATTGGGTAGGCGCTGTGGCCAATGGCAGCTCTTGTACCACCTCTGTATGCCGAAAGCCAAACAGAGCCCCGTGATACAACTCCGGAAGAGTTGTGATGCCTCAAGCGGGAGTGTTGAGCATTGTGGCTTGATGCGTCAAGCGAGTTGAGCATCGGTTATGTATTTAAGTCAGAAAATTGGGTAGGCGCTGTGGCCAATGGTAGCTCTTGTACCACGTCTGTAGGCCGAAAGCCATACAGAGCCCCGTGAGGCAACTTCGGAGGAGTTGTGATGCATCAAGCGGGATTGTTGAGCATTGTGGGTTGATGCGTCAAGCGGAAGTGTTGAGCATGATTTGGGGTGCCAGCAATTAACTACTTTAGTAGGTCTTGTTCTGACCGCCACTGCATCTACATCTATTGTTTTTCCAATCCGCCCTTCTGGCACTTTGATTCTAATTATTGTTAAAATTACCAATGAGAAAATAAACCGCGTAATTATTGAAGTTTAAAGCAAAAATCTACCTCTTGTTATTATATACATATGTATGCATGTATATACATATTTGCATACACTTGCATATTACTGTTCTCCGCACTCAACCCTACGACCTCCCTTGAACATAGACCTAAGTTGATACCAAAATTGTTTAATTTGGATAAGCGGAAAGGACTTTTATTTTCGACTTAAAAATATCTGGCCAAGTTTAGCTGTTGAAAAAAGTAACTGTTATTTATGGTCCCTGGGAATTTCTTAACGAGTTCGTGTCAACTCCCTCTTACGATTTTCTTTAAAAATTCGTAAAGAAATTCTTACAGGATTCTGAACACATTTCTTATACTCCTAATGATTTCGATAAGACTTTCGGATTTTTGGTTTCCATGGTAGATGGTGACGATATGTATTGGTCTGTTCGACTAGATCCCTAGTGATAACTATCCAGCGGCAACTTGAAAGAGAGTAACGGACGATTCCTAAAAAAAAAGGTTTTCAAAAAACTACGTGGATGCAAAATTTGCGAAAGCTTGCAGGTTTAAGGATCAGCTGATCGAAATTTTGTTCAGATCTAACAGCATAAAACAGAAAATATAGCATTATTAAAAATTAATAGTTTGCCTGGCATATAAAACAAGTAGTAGCATTAGAGCAAAAACAAATACATACGTGTATTTTATGTTGCTTCTGGTCTCTAAATCAATGGTGGGTATACTTACATTCAATAAGTGAGACTGTGTGCGTTAAATGCACTGCTTCCCTGCAAAAAGTAGGACTAGGTTAAATATTAGAACAAGACCGCGCTACCTTGTTACCAACACTAGTAACCAAATGGTCCAAACATATGGAGAAAATGCGGTTACATTAACATTGCGATGGAGTCGTTCCATATGAAATCGTCTAATTGAAGTCGCGAACCCATTTTAGATTTTGCTGTAACTTGAGGGACTATTCTTTATGGTCCAAAGAACAGAATTTACGCAAAATTAAATTCTTAGAAACCTTCGTTTCCGCCTGTCCGAATCAAAAGTTTTAAAAATCGCGATTTTATGCTTTAACAAATTTAGCTCTAAAGTGTTTCCTTTTTAAGATATCTACCCACTTGAGGCGGCATTTTAAAGGGAAAAGATGATAGTTTTAATGCAAGGAAAGAAAGTCGTTTAAGTCAATACCTCCGAATAATTGCAGCGTCTTAGAATTACGTGTTTTTTACTTCTTTTTTGTGAATTTTAATCGACTGTAGCGTTTTGACTGTTTTGAGTAGGCAGCTTATGTTACTCAGGAATTAAGTGCGCGTATCATAGACGAAACACAGCTACGAGTCGACCTGTACAGATCGCTGCTTATAAAAGAAACATTTGCTTAAAGTTGCGAAATACATATTTAAAATTCGCAATATTCAGGTTACGAAATAAACGTGTTGCCTGCTAGATGAAAATACGAAACCAACGACCGCTCGTTTTTGTTATTTTTATGTTTGTTTAGTACATGTGCAAGTGGTGAAAGCAACATCGCAAAAAAATATAGAAAAAAGGTTTTTTCTTAACAGTGGCCGTTCATCGGCAGGCATTGGCAAACCTCCGAGTGTATGTCTGCCATGAAAAACAGCTTCTCGTAAAAAATATAATCGCCGTTCGGAGTCGACGTAAAATTGTAGGCCCCACCGCTCGTGTGTCACCACCAAGGCGCACACCACAAATCGGAGGAGAAGCTCGGCCAAACACTAACATATGTGTAAGCGCCAATCTATTATTATTATTATTACATGTGCAAGTGGTGTTTGTATAGCCACTACATTTTTGCTATATAAAATCCACTTGCACATGCACTTAATATGAAAATAACAAAACTAGCGAAATTTTGAAATATTTTGGAAACCTTTTCATTTTTACAATGTGAGACCATAATATTTGGATTCAGCGGAAAATTCTACATAGGATTCATGTATCGAACGCCGTGCGATTTCTTAGTAGCTACTTAAGTAATAGAATGCAAAAAGTAAAAGTTGATAACATTTTCTCTGATCTTCTGCACATTCACTCTGGCGTTCCACAAGGTTCCATACCTAACCGTCTTCTCCTTAGGATGTTTATAAATGATATTTTCAATGCATGCTCACATGCCCGTTTACATGCTTACGCTGACGACGTTCAGCTTTATCTCTCTGGTCGCACTGGCATGGTTCATGAAATCGCGCTTCAACTAAATTACGATTTGCATTCTATTCTTAAGTGGTCAAATGAAACCCTGCTTCTCCTTAATGCTAGGAAATCTCATGTGCTTCCAGTATGCAAAGATAAGATCCAGCCCTCTGAGGATCCTCACCTATATCTTAGTGCTGATATTCTTCAATTAGTTGATAAAGTAAAAAATCTTGGTTTCATAGTAAATTCTAGACTGACTTGTGAGGATCACATAAACGATGTAGTTAAAAAAATTTACTATACACTGCGGTGTGTCTCCGAGNTCATGTGCTTCCAGTATGCAAGGATAAGATCCAGCCCTCTGAGGATCCTCACCTATATCTTAGTGCTGATATTCTTCAATTAGTTGATAAAGTAAAAAATCTTGGTTTCATAGTAAATTCTAGACTGACTTGTGAGGATCACATAAACGATGTAGTTAAAAAAATTTACTATACACTGCGGTGTGTCTCCGAGCTAACTCTGCTTTTACACCCCAAGTCACTAAGAAAAAAATGGTAATTAGTCTAATTGTTCCCCTCATTACTTATTCTGATGTAGTGTATAGCGAACTTGACTCTCAATCATTTCAAAAACTTAATGTTGCTTTTAATTTTGCCACCAGATGTGTACATGGGTTAAAGAAATTTGATCATTTAAATACCCTCAGAAACTCGATAGTGGGATGCGACCTAAGAAACTTTTTAAAAGCTCGAAATTGCATTTTTGTGTTCAAACTGATTATGCTTAATAAACCGGAAAACCTGTATTAAAAACTGAGGTTCCCTAGAAGTGTACGCTCTTCCAGTTTTATTTTACCGAAATATAATTATCTTAACACGTCGAGATTATTTTTTGTTAATGCTGTAAAACTTTGGAAATCTCTGCCAGCATCTTTGCAGAACTCTTTACGTAAGCACAACTTCAAGGGTCTTATCAACGATTATTTTTCTAATAAAATAACTTAAAATGGTTATTAATTTTCTATGTTGGTTATTGTAATAACTCTTTATAATTATAAGTGCTATAAAATTGGTTAACTCCTTGTTATATCTTCTTGTTTTCCTATATTTAATGTTCTTATCCTTTTTATTTCTTATTGTGCAATAAAAGATTTAATCTTAATGTACTAATATATATACGATATCAAATAAATTGAATTGAATTGAAGAATATGAATTTATGATAGTTATTTATTATAATAAAATAGAAAAATTAGGCCAATTTTGGCTAACGTTCATTTCGTAACCTGAATATTCCGAATTTGAAAAAGTTTGCAACTTCAAGCAAAAAATTTGTTTTATAAGTAGTGAGCTAGTCGGGTCGACTCGTGGCTGTGCTTCGTCTACGATACGCACATTTAATTTTTGAGTAACATAAGTTGCTTACTCAAAAGAGTCAAAATGCTAGAGTACATTAAAATTCACAAGAAATAAGTAAAAGAACACGTAATTTTAAGACGCGCCCATTATTCGGAGGTATTAACTTATATTGTCGTTTAAAGTACAAAACCGCGTACCGTCATTCTGCAAAACCGCGTAACTGACATTGGCTGCCAAAAATTGGATTTACTCACACAAGCTCTTGGCTCAATCCTCATCCATTCGTCCTGAAATATACTAGCCATAAGTGCGATTTCTTTATAAAAAAAAGAGAACTATTGTGAAATATGAGTGTTTTTACTCTCTAAAAGATAATTTATGCAACCTCACATACGTGGTTTTGCATTTTGGTTATACGCGGTTTTGTACTTTAAACGACGATATGTCATCTTTTCCCTTCAAAATGCCGCCTCAAGTGGGTAGATATCTTAAAAAGGAAACATTTTAGAGCTACATTTTTAAAGCATAAAATCGCCATTTTTTTTTTTTTTTGGGTTTTGGGTTGTGGTGGCAAAGCGGAGCGCTACATAAGCCAGGTTATTCCTCTAAGTTGTGAACCGTGTTATTCGCTGCTTATTGAGATTGATTTGCTGCTAGTGGTGTTCTGGGTAATTGTCTTCCTTATTTCTTTGTGAGTTTGCCGTCTGTTTAAACGAATGCACATCCGTGCGCCTTTTGTGTTTTTTTAATGAGTTGTTTGGTTGCCCGCCGTTTTTCAGCTACTGATTTATGTTGGTGTGTCCGAAATGACAGCACAAAAGTCAGAATTGAGTGTGGTGAAAAGTTTCGTGTTTGCGCTGCCGTTTGGTTTTGTTTCCAGGTGCATGTTTGTATATGCCGGAGGGCTTGTACGGCCCCCAAATACGCGCTGAGCGAATGCGTTGGAACGTCAAAACGCGATCAAAATGAGTTGTTGTTCGAAGCATTTTTTTTTTTTTTAGAAAAGTATTTAAAGCGAGATTTGTGCTTCTTCGATAAAAAGTACAAGTTGTGATAGTTTGCCAGGGTTCATACCTTGGAGTATCTCGTCTAGGTTGTTCGAGTTTTTGATTACATCAAATCCTTCTCTGATGATTTTGAGTCTTTCACAATGTAGTTGCTAATCTGACCACACACGCATGCGAGTTTATTGCTTTGATTTTAAATAAGTAGGATTTATCATACGTATAGCCAGTTAAAATTCTATTAATGATTTTGATTTGCTTGGGCGTAAGTGGACATTTTCTAAACCATGGGTGAGTTGGACTGGTATTAAAAATGCGGGAAAAAATGTTCGGTTTATCATTGGAGAAACTTAAAAAATCATTGTACCAGGTGTTCTTTATCTGATTATAAATGTTCCTACTGGCTTCGGTGGCTGTTAATTTTACCTCAATGGTTTGTGCATGTTCAGACGCTTTTTTAGCTAATTGGTCAGCCCTTTCGTTACCACTTATTCCAACATGTGCTGGTGTCCAGATCACATGGACGAGAATAGGAGATTCTTTGATGATTTTGTGGATTAGGTTGATGTAATAGTTATCTGTATGCTCTTTTTTTAGCAACTGACATGCTACTAAGCTGTCCGTGAATATCACTATTTTATCATAGCTGTTTGTGGTCGCTGTTTGCAAGGTTTTCCAAATTGCAATAACCTCACCGAAGCTCGAGGATGTATTAAAATTTATTTTATACATGTGTTCTATATCATTGGAAAGGTCGTATATGCCAATCCCTGCACAGTTTTGTTGTATGGAAGCATCCGTGTAAAAAATTTTGAAAAGTGATCTTCTGTAATCATGTAGGATATTCGCAGATGTTGCGTCTCCTTGGGTGTGTTGCGTTTGCTGTTGGACAGGAGATTGGTCAAGACAATTAAGTTAGGGGGAGGGAGCAAGTGATCAGCGGACCCTAGGAGGTCAAAAAAGTGTTTAAATTCCAAGTAGGTTTTACTGTAGCTGGAGTTTAAGTAGGGATGGTTAATAATGTCTGATTTAAATGGATCGTCGGAGGTAAGTATTTTTAACAGCTCTTTGGCGGTGAGCCATTTGGCTCTCTCTAATGGCGGAAGCTCATTTGCAAGTGCGTAAATTAAGGGAATTGGTGTGGCTGGTGTTATTCCAAGCGCCCTTCTCAGGAAGCTATTTTGAAACGTTCTGATTTTCTTGTTGACTGTTACAGTACTATTTGCAGCTGACGTTCGGTAGTATTCAACTTTGGATCTGACAAAAGACTTGTAAAAATTAAGCGCAACATTTGGTCTTAGTCCTGATTTTACAGTGGTGATCATTTTGAAAAGTTTGGAATTGTTCTTGGAGTTGGCAATTACAGAATTGTAGTGCTCTGTCAGTGTAAGAGAAGTATTGATATATCTACCTAGGAATTTTATAGCGTTCGTTTGCTCAATTTGAGTGTTTTCTAAAGTTATTTGAATACGTTTTTTACTGCCCTTGCTGACATACAATATTTTGGTTTTCAGTGGGTTGCAAGAGAGGTTTAGATTTTTCGCTATTTCATTAAACATAGTAATTTTTTGTTGCAGCCTACATGTTGCACTTTCCACGTCATCCCCGTCCGAGCAAATCACAAAATCATCTGCGAATTGGATGATGCTAGTGTTTTCATCTCTGATATTGTGTAAGTCTTTGGTATATATATTAAATAGGAGTGGGGAGAGGCAGCTACCCTGTGGTAGACCACCACTGATGTAGATTGACTCTTCCGCTAGTATAAGATTTCTTAATGCCAGTACATTTATGATCCACTCAGCGTAGTTTGAATTGATTCCTACATTGTTTATAATAACAGCTACTTTGTTTATGTCTACACAATTGTAGGCATTGCTGATGTCAATGGCACAGAAAATGATTTTTTTGCCTTTATGTTTTTTAATAGCCGTTTTATGCAGAAGATAGTTAACTGCCATGGTCGCCGACTTCTTCTTCCTATATGCAAAGGAGGAGTGCGGTAGAATATTATTGAGTTGTAAGAACTCTTCTAATCTATTTTTAACACATAGGTTTATACATTTTAGTAACACTTAAATTAACGCTATAGGACGAAAATTCCTAAAATTGTCAAGGTCCCTATCTTTCTTGGGGATGGGTACAATCTTGACCCTTCGCCAGTTGTCAGGGATTTGGTTAGTCAAAAAAAATATCGTTTAGTGTTGTTCGGAGGTTGTTTAAAGAACTGTCAGGTAGCGCCTTAATCATTTTGTATGTTATTCTATCATACCCTCCAGCTGACTTCTTGTTTTTCCTTTTTAAAATATCTTCTAGTTCTTCCTGAGTGATCGCGAGACTGCAGTGTGGTGTTATTTGTTTATTTATTTCCAAACTTTCGTTTTGGGGAACTTGCTCTTTAAGCATTTTTAGGAAGTTAGGGTTTCACCACGCTTTGGGTTTTCTCCTACTGTCAAGATTGTAAGAGGCATCGCGAATGGCATCTGAGAAAGTATTTTCAAAGTTACTAATATTTGGTTCTATTTCTGCATTGCTCAGAATTTCTGTGAGTTTGTTTTGCGACAAAAATTGACAATTGGAAGAAGTTCTAATATTTGATTCAAGGGTAATCGGGAAATGGTGGCTTCCACCGATTCTAATTGGGTCAACTGACCATTTAAAGTTTACGTTGGAGTTGGTTNCTCGTTTTGGGGAACTTGCTCTTTAAGCATTTTAAGGAAGTTAACGTTGTCTTCCTTGGATAGGAACGTGCTACTGGAATTCACCTCTTAAGGCTTTCACAAAGCACCATGCACTCCTGGTGTTAGGTTGTTGATTAATCTCGGAAATCTTGCTCTCAAAATTCGCTTTTTTTGCTTCCTTAACCATTTTTTTCCTTTCTCTTTTCTGTGCAGCAATATTGTCTAAATTTTGTATAGAGGGTTGAAGTTTGCATTTCTGATATGCCACTTTAAGGAGTCTAAAAGTCTTTGCCAACTCAGGGTTCCACCACGCTTTGGGTGAAATAGCCGGAGCACAAGAAAAAAACGGCTTAGTTAACTGTATTTCTCCACAATATTAAACACCAAAGAAACGAGACGTCCAACACCATTCACTGTCAAGCTGCGAATGAAAATCACCATTTTGAAAACTTTTGATTCGTACGGGCGGAAACGAACGTTTGTAAGAATCTAATTTTGCGTAAATTCTGTTCTTTTGGACCCTAAATAAGAGTCCCTCAAAGTTACAGCAAAATCTAAAATGGGCCCGAGACGATTTTTTGTATTTTCAGATGTTTTCATATGGAATGGCTAGATGTAATTGGACCGGACCACTTCCGGTCCAAAGCTGCAAAACATGGAACCACTTCTGGTCCACCACTGGATAACATGGGACCACCAAGCAAACTACTCCTTTTGGACCACGGACTGAACTTCATAAGATATTGTATAAACCGCTGTTTCGCTGCATCGTGTGTGTGACACACACATGTGCTCAGAGAGCGCTCACTGAGCTATGGCCTGCCGACCACTGGTGTAAAATATTATTGAAAGTAATTTTCACGTAGTCATAGTCGAAATAAAGTCCACTGTAAAGTTAGTTGCAGTTCTTTTTTACAGACATCCCATTGGAAACATACAGCACCTTCTTTTTCTCTAAATTATTCTTATCACATTGGTAGAGGGCCTCGGGTGTACGAATTTGTTGTAACGTCGGGTGTTGAAGACTTGCTCCAGCTGCTAGTGGCTTAAAATTTCCTCAATCCCGTCGCAAGCAGATTTCCCATATGAACTTGCAGCAAAGTTCAATTCTGCTATTTCCTTGAATGCATTTTCGCGATTTCTGAACTTTAGTAAAGCTAATATGATTTATTCATATTGTTTTTGTTTTTTTTTACACACCTTTCCTCTTTAAAAATATACAATTTCATAAAATTTCAAGTCTATTCATCATATTGCTCGAGCGTTAGACGATCTAGAGTCCACGCGCCTTCGTAGCTCATTATGCCCATTTATGTAGGTACATAAAGTTAACAATATAGACAATGTTTTTATGTAAAACAAAAACAATTTTGAAACACTCAAAAGGAAAAAAAATTAAAGGAAAAAATGTTTTCCTAATTTTTTTATTTTTTTTTATACGTTGCACATTAATGGATTAATTTTAATTAAAGCCCATAATAACGGAACAAATAAATTTTTTTCCATTAAGTTTTGTTAAAAGGCTTCCTAGATACAGCACTTTAAAGAAAGGAAAGGAAGAAAGCAAAAAAAAACCGACTTCAATTCTCATATAAAAATTTAAGATTATCGTTAATTTCTTCATGATCCAATGGTCGGATTTAAACCAAATGGGAATTATAGAAATCGGCTAACGTAGTCCAAAGCTATGCGGTAAATACANCGAAAGAATTAAAAAATTTACTTAAAATTATTTCATTTCTACTCTCAATTCCCACAACTTCGGGATTCACAGGAAGAACTTTTTCCATCACTTAAAAATCGTTTTTACTTTTTCNATATTTCTTTTTTGGTAAATTTTTTTGCTCCCAGGAGCATCGATCGGCAAGGCGTTTATGCTTAGGGTTGCCAACCGCACTATAATATATAGTATTGTACTATTTTTCATGTCGGCGTGCTATATACTGTTGGAAGAAATATAGTACGCAATAATACTATATTTCTTCAATTATAAATATAAATATATTTCAGTAATTTGCCGAAAAATGTGTATTAAAATGGATGACCTTTATACTAAAATAACAATCAGGCTCATTGCGAGAGTCGTGTCGAATGCAAGTCGTTTTTCGAGAGTCGAATCGTATCGAAAATTTCATGTCATTGCCTAAAATTTCGATTCGACTAGTGTATTAAAACGGAAAAACTTGGCAGCACTGCAGTTTTCGACGATTTTCGTCGTTTACTTATTTCAGCACGACTGTAGACAATAGTTGTGTTTATTTACAAATTATCCAGTAACTTGCCAGCAACTGTCCAGTAACTTTATTTCTAAGAATTCGCTCTCATAGACAAAATTTACAAAAAAGTACGCGAACGCTATTCCAGTAATAGTTTGCAAGTTTCATGAACAGCTGATCAATTGGTTGTTTCCTAATAAAACAATATATTTTATATTTAAATAGGTTTAGTTTGTGAATTTCAACAATAAAAACCCACAAACAGTTTCCTTATTACAAGTAAAAATTTATCCAGTAAAATCCAGTAAAAACTTGCAACTTCAACTGTAATTTTTCGCTCTCTCAATGTCCCCTACTTTGCAAGTTTTTGCGTACGAAAACGCCAAAACATGAAAATTCGTAAAACAAACGCAATTAATTAATTAATTAATGTTGTCGAGTCGTACAATTTAGCCCAATTTACGACTTACGCAATGAGGCTGAATATTAAATGAAATGTTCTTTAAAGTAAAAGGTCATTGTGAGTTTATAATCAAAAAAGGTAACATATTTTTAAAAACACTGCGAAAGAATTAAAAAATTTACTTAAAATTATTTCATTTCTACTCTCAATTCCCACAACTTCGGGATTCACAGGAAGAACTTTTTCCATCACTTAAAAATCGTTTTTACTTTTTCTTTTAAATAAAATACTATATATATTCGAAGTGTACTATATTTTTTCCAATTTTTTTGAAGAAAATACTATAAATATCTTCGAAAATGTTGGCAAACCTATTTATGCTGCTGAGTTAAGCGAACGTTTCAAAAGATGGTTTACAATCGCTTCTTCCTATGAAAAAAGTTCCACATGCAAATACTTTTTGGCAATTTAGAATTTTTGTGAAAAAATAAACAATATATGACAATGATCAGTATTAAAAATTTTAATTAATAATCGTAATTATTATGATTAATTAATTTTATTCTATAATCAGATTAACACATACATAAATGCAAACAAAAAATGACGTTAATTCCATAAAATGCAGTCAGTTGACTTTGATCAGCTGTTTTTCTTGCTGGCAAATTGGTGCTGGTAAAAATTTTTCCAGAAAGAATTAGCAACTTCAATTTCCCAAACTTTGCAGGTTTTTGCGCACGCGAACGCCATAATAACGTGATAATTATCAACAATTACACTGGTTTACAGAAAAAATAGGCTATTATACCATTCCTATGAAAAATCTCTCTCTGATTCCCAAATTTCTTATGGGCAAATTTTCGAGATGTTCGCAATTTATCGTTATGCAATTAAAAAAGTGGTTCCACTTAACCGCGTATGCCTTAGGAACAAATAGGACAATCTTTTCGATACGCCTAGCAGTTTTTGAGAAATTTATTAATAATTCCCGATTTTTTAATGAAATAATTAACAAAATCAAACTTTAAGCATAGTACACATCTCTCAAGAAAAACGAAGAATGCATATAAAATGACGTTAAAAAAATTGAAGACATTTGCTTCAATAAAATTTCTTAAATCTGTGTACACCTCAAGAAAAAATGCTCCTGCCAAGCATCGGCGTAGCCAGAATGAAATTTAGGGGGGACTCGACCCTATTAAGCTGGCATTTCAGGGTACTATTTTATATATATATAAGGAAAATTTGAAAGTTAGGGGGGGGGGGCCCGAGCACCCACGTATTTTTTTTTGTGTTATTCGAATATGATTGCTTGCACGTTAACTGAAAAGTAAAAAAATTAAGAAAACAAAAATATCATTTTACTTAATTGAACTTTCAACATTTGCCTTGTAAGCTTTTAAAACTCAAAGAGTAAAAATCGTCCGAGCACCTGTTAAGAAGAAAGAAAAGCGACAGAAGTGTTTTTGTTTTTGTGAAATGAGTTACTGTCGCTCAAGGCATAACAAGGTAGAAGTGATTTCGATATTTCTCTCTTTTGAACTGCGACTGAAATGTCAACTCTTAACCCTATACAATTAAAAATTCTAATTTTTTAGTTTAAAATTTCAATTGTGAGCTGTGCTACTGATTTTAAATACACAATAAAATGAATAGGATTTACGAGCGGTGTGCTGTGTGTGGCAAAAGCCAGGACAACAAACTTTATTGTCAAGTGAAGCGAAAAAGGTGGGCGAATAGCTGCGCTGTTTCATTGGAATACTCTTCGTGTGTGTGCGAGAACCGTTTTAGGGCCAGTGACTTTATATTTGTTGCCCATTGCAACTGAGTATTTCTAAGCGCTCTCGTTTGTTCCCAGACACAGTACCTCTACCTTGCGATTCCCCAATGCTTCAATTATCCCAAGATTTGGCCGTACCTGAGGTGTCTGTGGGGACGAAGTTAGCTGTTGATGCACATACCCAAACTGAGCAAGTGTGCCATAAACAAGCACGACCGGATCCACGAGTACACTAACATACTATATAAGCACCCTTTAGGATCTTGAAATAGACTTAGAGCACACCACAAACTATACTACAAGTGATTGTAAGTAGTCCAAGGTTTGGTCCAAGCACATGTAAAATTCTCTTTACATTTAACATTGAACGTCCTAGGCTCGGACCAATTGTCCGCTTATGCATCACATTGTAATAAATTTTAGATATAAAAAAATAAAGAAAATAAAACTTTTGCCATATGCGATTCGAACCGGGGCTCTAAGATTTTCTAAGCAGATACACTATGTGCCTGCCAACGACGCACATGAAAATTCGATGACTAAGTGCCTACATATCAGTAAATCGTTAATTGTACCCGTTGTGCCCTACTGCGTGACAATGTAACCAATTTTAGAACAAAACTCATACCTTATGCATTACATACATTAGATACAAAACTACTATACCTACGAATATATTTTTCTTTGCAACTGGACCAATGTTTCCTTCAGGGCAAATGCTCCGCGAACACTAATGATACAATTTGGTACATGCATAACAAAGGGTTAATTTCTTTGTTTAAATTTTTTTGACATTCAGTCAGCTATGAGGGAGCTCGACTGAGTTGTCACTTCTACCTTGTTGAATATACCTTGCTGTCGCTTTGATAACTTCCAATAGTGACGAAGAAGTGAAATCGGGGCGATAGGCGATAAAATTCTCTTCCAATTGCTGGCGGGGTAAGCTTCAACAGGAAAAATTGAAAAGAATATCATATGTTTTTCATTTGTATTAAATCGCATTCTTTTACAAAATAATCAAACTACTAACGAAGAAATCGATGCATAGCAGAGTAAGAGTTGTTTTTATACGCGCATGTTTAGATTGGTAGAAGTCGGTAATTTTTGAATTATAGGATATTTGGTGTTGTATATAAGTGTCTGAGCAGGTATCCAAACTTGACAAGAATGCCATCCAAAACCTTTTTCTAAAATTGTTGACGTGTGTAATCATTTCGAATGCAATGTATGACCATAAAAATAACACAAACATAACATTTGATAAATATGACATTTGACCAGTTTTGTTACATTCGCATTCCCAAAAGCTCCGCATTAATTATTGCGAATGCGAAAGCGAAAGCGAATGTTAAAATTAATGCGGAAGCTCCGCGGTTGCGAATGCGAATGCGAATATTCGCAACAACCCTGCTTACGACATGCTATCGAATTCTGCAACTACTATTCCATCTCTACAGCTAGGCTATTTAAAAAGGTATCGACGAAAATATTTTGGTTTCCCCATAAGGCTAACATTACAATCCAAATGTTTAAAACGTTTTTTCTTGAATTCGGGTTTTTCGACTCCGGCGGTTATTTGCATAAGACCACAGACATATGCCATCCCTTGTCAAGTTTCTCTACTCTACCTACCTCTAAATTCGCGTACAAAAACCACTCTAAGGTAGCGGAGCCTTTTGACCATTCACGACTTTTATTTATCCATAGATCCTCTTCGTTGGTAGCGTGATTTTTCTTTGTAAACTGTACATATGAAAAAGCAAGTACAAAAAACCTGTTATTTTTTGGTTCCTTTTTATATTATTTTTCATAAAAAAAACAAAAATGTGAAATGATTAACAAATTTCTCAAAAACAATTAGGACTATCGAAAATAGATTTATATATCATTAAGATTGCTTAACTGGTTCGTTAGATATACCTGGAACCACTTTTTTATTTTAACTGAGTAACGGTAAATTTCAAATATCATACTTGTCCCTAAAAAAAAAACTCGATTTTCGGAATCAACGAGCGACATAGGAATTAGATCTTATCAAGTTGTCGAACGGACCATAGAAGTGTTCTCGAGTTCCCCAATCAAAATTATCCAGCAGCATTCGCTCTCAAAGAGAAAACGTATCAAAAGATGTACGAGAACTCAAAATTAAAAAAAAAAACTTGCAAGCATCGAAAGAGCTGTTGCCACAAATGATCATTTATTTTTGGGAGACTGCATCAAAAATGAAAAAACCCTTCTAAGACCGTTGTACGTTTAAAACTATAAACTTTTCATTTCAACAATCAAACAAACTGACGAATTGTGCCAAAAAACAGTTTATTTTGCTGTATTTCTTTATTCTGTTGGTATATTTTAGTATAAAATTTGGCACAAATCAAAAAATTTACTTAAAATAAACTCAAAAAATCTGATGATTAATAACTTTACTCCCCTTTTTAATTGTATACTAGCATTAATTATAAGATTAGCAGGAAATAATTCAAAAATATTCACGAACATATACACATATGTACATACGTATGTCTGTGATCAGCTTTTTTACATGTAAGTTTTCGTAACTACCATTTGCCATCAGGAGTTTAAAGTCTATCAGCTGATTACCAAAAAATGCCTACAGCTGAGATAACCTGTTTTTTGGCATTTTCTCTTTTTTTTTACAATTTAATCAATTTCTATTACAGTTTTCGCCATTTCTATTACAATTTATTCAAAATACACTAACACACTGAACCAAAAACACACCTACAGCCTGCCAGGAAAAACGGTAAGAAGAAGAGTTACGTTACTTATAGAACTGTACGATGACAAACAGTTTTCTCGCTCACTCTTGACAAAATCGGCTCGCTTTTTACATATCGTATAAAGGAAAATTAGATTTGTTTCTGTACAAAGCAGATGCACGTACAGTGGTCCAAAAAAATAAAGTCGGAGTTTTAATGCCGGCACACCCTAGGATTGATCTATATTGAAAAAATATACCCCTATTTTTTTATTTTGAAATCAAAAAATATTTAAGGAGTGCTCAAGGTGCTCAAAGTTTTCCATGTATTTTATATGGAGAAAAAACAATTTTTCGTAGAAATGGTATAAAACTCTTGAAAATCAATATTTTTCGACCGGAAAACTGTGGTTCTCTTCAGGAGACTTCCAGTATTAATATCCAATTGTTTAACCATTTTTTATGATTAAAGATTTTTTATTGGTCCCCACATTGCATTTGCTAAGGGCTTTGGAGGACCTATAAAATATAGTTACCATGAAAAATTTTTTAAAGAAACAATTGAGTATTATTACTGAGAATCTCCTGAAGATAAGTAAAGTTTTGCGATCGAAAAATATTGATTTTCAAGAATTCTACACTATTTATACTAAAAGTTGTTTTTTCTCCATATAAAATACCTGGAAAACTTTGAGCGCTTTGAGCACTACTTAAATTATTATTTTTTTT
>NW_016158273.1:0-5830 GCF_001687245.7 Rhagoletis zephyria | reverse complement strand
AGCAGATGCACGTACAGTGGTCCAAAAAAATAAAGTCGGAGTTTTAATGCCGGCACACCCTAGGATTGATCTATATTGAAAAAATATACCCCTATTTTTTTATTTTGAAATCAAAAAATATTTAAGGAGTGCTCAAGGTGCTCAAAGTTTTCCATGTATTTTATATGGAGAAAAAACAATTTTTCGTAGAAATGGTATAAAACTCTTGAAAATCAATATTTTTCGACCGGAAAACTGTGGTTCTCTTCAGGAGACTTCCAGTATTAATATCCAATTGTTTAACCATTTTTTATGATTAAAGATTTTTTATTGGTCCCCACATTGCATTTGCTAAGGGCTTTGGAGGACCTATAAAATATAGTTACCATGAAAAATTTTTTAAAGAAACAATTGAGTATTATTACTGAGAATCTCCTGAAGATAAGTAAAGTTTTGCGATCGAAAAATATTGATTTTCAAGAATTCTACACTATTTATACTAAAAGTTGTTTTTTCTCCATATAAAATACCTGGAAAACTTTGAGCGCTTTGAGCACTACTTAAATTATTATTTTTTTTCAAAATAAAAAAATATGGGTATATTTTTTTCGGTATATAACAATCCTAGGGGGTGGCGGCATTAAAAATCCGACCTTATTTTTTTTACCACTTTAACGTACATACGAAATAGAAATGTTTCTATTTTCATCTGACACACAGATAGAATCATCTGAGTTTAGTTTATTTCGTTTTCAAATAACGTATTTTTAAATAGGTAAATAAAGACTGTGAATTTGACAGACGTACGCAATTATATATGTATTGAAAAAGTAACATTTACAGATGGAAATACATATCGTATAAGAACACCTTTAGCAAGGCACTGTGTATGTGTTCGTGTGTGTTCAGGCAACTTTTGCGTTCAACTCATGCAGGGTTGCACGAAAAAAAAAATTTAATGGCCAAAAAATATCAAAATATTCGCCATAAAAAGGCGTTTGCATTGTTTAACTTTTCATTATACTTTTGGTTGAACGGCCTTTCAACAAATCGCTTTCACCAAGTTGGTCGCCAGCCAACATTTAGCCATTCAACTTTTTTTTTCGTGCAACCCTGCGTGAGTTGAACGCAAAAGTTGAACGCAAAATCGCCTCGTGCTAACACCTTTTAAAGCTTTTGTAAGGGAGTTAAGGGAGTGTCAAAACTCTAATGTCACTAGTGAGCAAACATGTTATATTTGAATCCTGTCCTCTTAGAATGAAATTTCCCCTACTACAATTTCGATAACCTTCAATACGAGAATGCTCGTCGCTACATACGAACAAAGACGCGCGCTCAAAAGTCCGTCAACTATCTTTTCGCGTGTTTCTTCGTCTTATTATCTTATGCATTTTTTTATGTACTTATCACAACGCTCTTCAAAAGAGGCAAAATTCCAAAAAAATTTAGATTTTTTTACTTAAACCAATTCGAAGGACTTTTCTCCAATTATTGTAAAAAATTGTTTCTTCATGATTATGTTCCCTAACTATAAAAACTAACTATATACCTGTTTTTTATTAATTGCGTTGAATCTGTACGATCCACAAGCAGTTATATTTGAGTTGTTCCTCTTTTGAAGGCGGTCTGCGATTTGTACATAAGTGCATATATGTATCATATATTTTCGAATTTTCTCAAGATCCGACACGGATGCGGAGCACAATCTTATAAAGGAAGCTGCCTTAAAAGCCGGTGCCTTCGCAGCTGTTCTATGTACGCATTGGAGTGATGGAGGTGAAGGCGCCGTTGAGCTTGCCGATGCGGTTATAAAAGCGTGTGAACGTCCAACAGGGTTTAAACTACTTTACCCCAATAAGCTGGCACTGGAGGAAAAAATGAATGTAATTGCACAGAATATGTACGGGGCCAGTAAAGTAGAGCTGACTCCAAAAGCTCTAGCATCTATAAAAAAACTAAATGCAGCTGTATGTACTTTTCATCATTATCATTTACCGTTCTTTCATACCATTTTTATTTAAAGGGCTTCAACGATCTACCTGTTTGTATGTCTAAGACGTCAGGCTCCTTAACCGGTGATGCCGCTATCAAGGGTGCACCCAAAGGTTTTACTTTGCCTGTGCAAGATGTGTATGTCTCCGCCGGTGCTGGTTTTGTAGTAGCAATGTGTGGCGAAATCACCAAAATGCCTGGACTATCTACCCGTCCTGCCATATATGATATTGATTTAAACACAGAAACTGGAGAAATCGAAGGATTGTTCTAAAGGATTTTATAAAGTACTTAACATAATGGTATATGTACATTTGCACACATATGTATGTACTATATATGTATTATATGTATGTAGTCACAAATGTTTGTGCATTTCTAAGGACAATAAAATTGGCATTCATAAAGATGTATGTAAGCAGTTGATCACAATGGTCGGTTATATATTACCCCACCCGTGCAGGGACCACAACCTGATAACATGAAAAGTCAATGTTTGTTCAAACGTGCTCTTACAACAGCAACATTTATTTTATACTTTAAGTTTTAACTATTTTAAACAATAAAAGGCTTGTGCCAATTGATAGAAAAGAGGTTAAGGTTTGATAAACTGACAGATGTCTCTCTCGCACTCGCTCCCTTAGCTGTGGCACCGTGTTGGTTCTTTGCAAAATTACTTGAAAAATAGTACCTTACGTGTGAAATAGAACTATACGTTTTTGGGCAAAATGTTTATTTTTATACGATTATATTAATAATAATAGTTCCAACGGTTTTACCCTCCTTTCCCGCCCATCCACACGAGGGACGCAGTCCGCATGACGTACGGAACCATTATTTTAAATTTTTGCGCCGAGTCACGAAAGGCAGAAGTTGGTTAAGTGTCGAGATCTAAAACTGTTCAGCTACTGAACTAAATTCATCAGCTGATTTTATGTCTTTATGTTAGTAGTTCATTTATTGAGATACGATAGTATCGCTTTTTTAATGCTGAAGAGCGGATCTGATATATCAAAACGTCCTGGAAACGTGGATAAAAATTCTGGCATAAGCAACGGAATGGCTCGTTTATGTTGTGTAGCTGGCTGTTGTGGCAGAGGTAAGTGGCAGGTTGGCATGCTTGTGGGCCCAGGCTAGCTCGACGGCCAAGTGGGGGGGTTGTTTGCCACCCCTCCACCTTCAGCTACAACAAAAAAAAATTTTCTATAATGCCAAAATATAAAAAAGAGAAAGCGAAAGAAATGGAAGCCTGTCCGGGTCAGTTGGAGCCATACCACCCCTTCTAAGAGCCGACGGCACTTAGCCTTGAGTTCCGCCGGGGCTCCTAGTTCATCAAGCGAAACTCCCTTTTCCTGACCAAGTCCGCTAGTCAAACGTTAGTCACCTGTTAAATCGTCATGTCACCTGTACTATACCCACGTTCCCTCTGAGCTGCGCCCAAGCAGCACCCACACCAACCTGAAAATTCCTAGCACTCCATGCTAAATAATAATATTNGGATAGTATCGCTCTTTAACACATTATTTCATAGTAAGTATATTTAATAGGTCCTCCAAACCCCTAGAAAATGCAATGGAAAAATCTTTAATCATAAAAAATGGTTAAATAAACAATTGGATATTAATACTGGAAGTCTCCTGAAGAGTACCACAGTTTTCCGATTGAAAAATATTGATTTTTAAGAGTTGTATACCATTTCTACGAAAAATGGTTTTTTCTCCATATAAAATACATGGAAAACTTTGAGCGCTTTGAGCACCCCCTAAATATTTTTTGATTTCAAAATAAAAAATAGGGGTATATTTCTTTCGATATAGAACAATCCTAGGGGGTGCCGGCATTAAAATTCCAACTTAATTTTTTTGGACCACTCTAATGTATATGCACGTTTTTATATATTAGGTGCAATCCCGTATTACTCGGACTCGGACTAGTAAAACTGTCAAAAAATAAAAATTCGCTCAGAGCGAGAGAGTAACATTGAAAAGTACGGGATCGCTTTCTAGTAAAAAATGGTAACTTCTGTCAACTTCAACATAACCTCCAAATTGTGGTTGTAAATTTTTGCTTATTTGTATGTAAACACACTCAGCTCACACATGTAAATAACCAAAAATACTTTCAAATTCATTAGAATCCACTTAAAGAAGTAATTAAATACTTTTCAACATGAATTAGCAGAGTTCACTTTTCTTTTGTTTACAATTTGGTTGCCAAACACACTACAGTTGATCGTTTGACACATTTACCAGAATTTACCAGCAAAAAATTCTCGGAACTGGTAACTTCTGACAGAGAGAGAACCGTATTTACTCTCTTTTTTGTCCTCTCAATGGTCAGAGAACCGAGTACGGGATCGATTTCCAGTAAAATCTGACTGATTCTGACTCGTACGGGATCGCAACTATTATTATTTTTTTCTACCGTTGGTGACCCTTCTTAACGCTACTGAGTATGGATGTACATGTATATGCAAATGTTAAACAGTAGCACGATTGAGAGAATACAAAGGTTACGCCGATCTCGGACCGCTATTCCTCTCTTAACGAATTTGACAGAATCGTTGTTTGCATGAGGTCACACTTGTGCAACTTGTTTACGTTTTCCTTGCAACATTTTTTCTTCTTCTTCGATTCTTGCTCACGTTTTGGCATTTCTCTCTCGCAATTGCACCAGTGTGACGTCACTCAAAAGTTATTCTCAAAAATCCTCTCTGATCGGCGCAATCTTGTATTCTATCATTCTTGAAACAGTAGTGATTTCTCACATACCAGTATGTGTGTATATAGTATGTCCACCGATGCTAGCGCCAGTATGCAGACTACCTGGAAAGTGTTGGGGAAGAAAAACAAAGCATTCATATGTACATATAACTACTGAAAGGAGAGTAGGCAAACAAACAGAAATAGGTGGTGTGGTGGATCACGGTTAGTGAATACAAATGCCCCCACAAATTAAATGTCTTTTGGACGTATGTATGTATAGCGGCGAGTGTGAAAAAATAATAATAAAAATAAAATACGAAAGTAATTAATAAACCAAAAAAAAAAAATTATATCTATAACTTAACGTTAATAATAACAAAAATTGTGTGTGAACGGCAAAATAAGTGATCGGACTAATGTTACTGATAATAGGAAACTGCAATTATTTGGCAAATAAGAACTAAGGTGTAACGCGAGTACAGAGTACAAAAAATAGAGCGTGATGAATTTAAACTGAATGTCAAAAATCAAAAATAAACCTAATGTAAGTAATGTGGTGAAAACAAAACTAAGCTTAGGACAACTAAATCCGAAGAAAAAGGTGATGAAATGGAAAACTAACGAAAATTCAAAAATGGTAATTAGCAAAATGCGATAATAAGAGAAAAAAACCAAAGTTGTGCAAAAATAATAATTCCATAAATTAATAAACTAAAATAAACCAGGTGTGCTGCTGGAACGCGGTTTATTAGCGATGCTGGCGTTTTTTAGTGCGATGTCGATGCTACCGATTTATTTGCCCTGCTGCGGTGTTGTTGGTGATCTGCGACCTTGCTATGGCCGGTACTGTGAAAATGCAGCCGTATAAATGTATGTGATACTGGGATGTAGATGTGTTTTGGCCTTTGTAGTTTTTTGTATTCTGGCTTTTTTGATTGATGTTGCTGAGATGGTGTTGCGTGTTAGCCGGGTGACTGTTAAAAGCGTGGATTGCGCCGGTGGGGCACTTAGTGTTGCCGACAATTTTCTTACAATTTCGTTAGCGCGGCCCGGATATACATTTAACTACTTTGTTTATCTCAGTGAGAGGGCAGGACCAGGATGCATGTATTTGCATAAAAATTTATTAAAGCAAAAATATTTTGGGTAGGCGT
>NW_016158272.1:148273-148993 GCF_001687245.7 Rhagoletis zephyria | reverse complement strand
TCTGATCATATAAGTATACATTTTAATGGGTCTATCTCTTTTTTTTCTGGTACTTACAAACATCGGACCAAAGTTATAATACCATTTCATGCTCATGAAAGGTATAATCACAATATTACAAAAAGTAAAAAATTATTTTCCATTAAAATTGCTGGTGAAACCGGCTGTAATATTAAAATCATTTTACACTTGAATTGCTTTTGTGAAATTGGCTGTAAGTGTTTAGAATTCGACAAAAAATTTGAAATTTGTTCTATGCCACCCATATGATAAGTCAAAATAAGCAAGCAGTGTTTAATTTAATTAACACGATGTCAAACGGAAGAAACTGGTTACCTTTCTTAATATGCGCAAATTTAAACAAAACGTTTTTAGAGTATTGTTTTCAAAGACGTTTTGTAAGGTTTCATTTAAAATTATACATCTGAATTGACTGATGCAAACTCCTGAAGAAAACACTAGAGTTTTCCACTTTATTCTACACTTTGAATGCGAATAATTCGCACGGTTAAGGTAGTTTTTGGTAAAAGGTAAAATGTTGAATTTTTTTTTTATTATACCCGAGCGCACTTGTGCACAAGGGTATTATAACTTTGTTCACATAACGGTTGTTTGTAACAGGCAAAACGAATCGAGATAGATATAGACAAATGTATACATAAATGATCAGAATGAAAAGAGAAATCGATTAAGCGGTGACTGTCTGTCCGTCCGTCCGTC
>NW_016158272.1:140044-142202 GCF_001687245.7 Rhagoletis zephyria | reverse complement strand
AGCCTGAACACGTTGAATGTGGTAGGGATGGTATTTTAAAGCTTTGTGAACTGTAGTTTTCGGTATTCCAGTCCGTCTTTCCATCATTCTCCCTGAACTCGATGGACCTAGTTCTACTTCCTCTAACACAACTTTAACATCTACCTTTGCAGGACGTCCTGTCTCGCCGCCACGCTTTCCAGGTATGCGACCTTAAAAAAGTTAAAAATTATAGTTAAAAGAAGAATGGCTTCAAACAAGAAAGGTGTAAAAATTACTTACCTTCAGATATTTTTCTATGGGTGTAGGAGAATACTTCACGACCCGGATGCCGACGATTTGGGTATCGCTCTGCATAGAGTCTTTGAGCAGCTCTGGCATTACAGCAAGATTCACCGTAAATTAGGTGAATATCCGCATATTCATGCGACGTATACTGCGTGTTCTCTGTCATAGTAATAATAACACAGTGTTCGAAGGGTGCAATTTCACAAAATTCACCTTTACTACATACATAAAAAATTTACTAAGTATAGCCTGGTTTGTNGTGTTCGAAGGGTCCAATTTCACAAAATCCACTTTCTTTATTTCCGGTAAGTCACACGAAATAATGTCAGGAGCAAGTAATAATGTACCTTTGTACTATTTAGCATGTCATTTGACGGTAACAAGAGCAAATTCAATTTAAATCTATTAAATACATTCTAGCGTGTCTCAGTCCTTTACNTGTTCTCTGTCATAGTAATAATAACACAGTGTTCGAAGGGTCCAATTTCACAAAATCCACTTTCTTTATTTCCGGTAAGTCACACGAAATAATGTCAGGAGCAAGTAATAATGTACCTTTGTACTATTTAGCATGTCATTGGTCGGTAACAAGACTAACATAAATTTAAATCTATTAAATACATTCTACTTTACCCACAAAAGCGGCTATAACTTTTTTTTTCTATTCGAAATATTAAGAGTGGCACCTTTCTGAAATATCACTTAAATGAGCAATTTTTTTATGTAATGTAAAGTTATAGCTCAGTACATTTTTTTTCACCAGAGATAGTCAAAGTTGGGGAAGAAAATATCAAAAAGTTAAAAATCCCAATATAGTCCTAATTTTATAATGGTTCCTTAATATATTTTAACTTCAGTACATTTGAGTATGGAGAAGCAACTATCTGAAAGTATTTGACATAAAAAATTTACTAAGTATAGCCTAGTTTGTAGATGCAGTTAAAGAAAATACATGAAAAGGCACGATTTTTTTAATTCAAAAAAATTTCAATAATTCAAAAACGGTGACACTTTTACCTAAAAATTTTTGCTTATCAGGGAGCTAACCACCCCAATTGCCTTCTCCTCAAGTTTGGCAGGTTACTTCTGGGACACCTTGTATAAAAGATGTGTATTTTATTTATTAAATTTTGTAACTTATTATAAGTATAAGATATACTTATCAATATATTTTTGACTATGTATATACCAAATGATTTGCAATGATTTAATAAAAATAAAATTTGAATATCATATTTGAAAATGCATATTTTTAAAACGAAGAAAAGACATTTTAGGATTTAATTTCAACATGCGCACGTTCAATTATAATTATCAAACGATCGTTTTCAAAAACGATTTGAAAATGTGCGTATCAGAAACAGAAACATGGATTTTGGAAATTGAATTGAAAATTTTCATTCTCAAAATTTAAATAAATATTGTAGGTGCAAAATCTATAGATATTTGAAAACGAAAATTTCTCTGTGCAAAAAGTGAAATTTTGATTTTTAGTTATTTACGGCTTTTTGAATTTAATAATAATCCCAACGGTTTTTACCCTCCATTCCCGCCCATCCGCACGAGGGGCGCAGTCCGCATGACGTACGGAACCAATATTTTAAATTTTTGTGCCGAGTCACGATAGGCAGGAGTTTGTTAAGTGTCGAGATCTAAAACTGTTCAGCTACAGAACTAAATTCATCAGCTGATTTTATGTATTTATGTCAATAATTCACTTATTGAGAGAGGAGAGTATCGCTTTCTTAATGCTGAAAAGCGGATCTGATATATCAAACGTGCTGGAATGAGAGTTAAAATCCTGGCATAAGCAACGGAGTGGGTCGTGCAATTCAAAATTGGTTTTACAAGCTTTCAGAAATATGGGACAAAAGTGTCTTGATACGCGTGA
>NW_016158272.1:126888-137769 GCF_001687245.7 Rhagoletis zephyria | reverse complement strand
TTATCTTCAGTAGTTACTAAAATATCGCAGTTTTCGTATTTCTGGAAATTACCGTTATATGGGAAGTGGGCGTGGTTAAAGTCCGATTTCGCCCATTTTCAATACCAACCTACCTTGGATTAAGGGAAACCTACATACCAAATTTCGTTGAGATATCTCAATTTTTGCTCGAGTTATCGTGTACACGGACAGACGGACAGACGGACAGACGGACAGACGGACGGACAGACAGACATGGCTTAATCGATTTCTTTTTTCACCCTGATCATTTATGTATACATTTGTCTATATCTATCTCGATTCGTTTTGGCTGTTACAAACAACCGTTATGTGAACAAAATTAATATACCCTTGTGCACAAGTGCGCTCGGGTATAAAAAGAGCAAAAAGAAATGTGCAAAAATAGAAACGATCTCAGTTAACTAATACAAAGACAAATCAGAGCATAATAGTTATAAGTAGAACTTCACAGCTTGACGTTTGCTAAATTCATTTCAGTGACGAAAGGAAAAGCGGAACTTAAGGTTCAATTAATCTAGACTTAATTTACGTAACGTAACTTATTATACATATTGCCCAAAGCAATATATTTTTGTTCAGGAATATTATAGGTGGCCTAGGGACACGAATTTCGATACGATACGATACCATAACGATACTTTTGGCATTCGATACCGATATTTTCTACTCGATAGTTTTAAAATGATATTTTTTGGAATCGAGTACCAGAACCCTAGTATCGTATCGAATGTCATAAGCTCACATTCCAACACTGAGGGAAAAAAATTTTAGAATCAAAAAAACGTGCTAAATTGAAAAAATACGCACATGAAAGAACACCAACCCAACTCGTTTTAAATTTGAGTATATACGTTATAAAATATGTGGTTGTAAAGTGCACAGATGCTTTTTCGTAATTAAGAAGAAAAAAAATTTATTTTATGTTCCGTCTGATGGGAATTGAATCCGGACCCTCTTGGCCGCAACTAATTGTATCAAGCGTCTTTGCACACTCAGCTACAGCCATACATGTAAAGGTGTTTTCAAATGTTGAGTTTGAATCAACATCACAGCGCGCTATTAGTCCATTATGTCATACCATAGTTGCGTTTTTTTACTCATTTCCAGTAAAATCCAGTAAAAGTTTTTACGAATTTTCATGTTTTGGCGTTTTCGTACGCAAAAACTTGCAAAGTAGGGGAAATTGAGAGAGCGAAAAATGACAGCTGAAGTTGCAAGTTTTTACTGGATTTTACTGAATAAATTTTTACTTGTAAGAATTTGCCAGTACGAAAAACAGCTGATCGCATGTTGCTGTATGAAATTTAAACTAATAAAGAAACTGTTTGTGGATTTTTATTGTGGAAATTTTCAAAACAAACATATTTAAATATAAAATATATCGTTTTATTGGGAATATGCTGCGAATAAACAACCAATTTATCAGCTGTTCATGAAACTTGCAAATTATTACTGGAAAAGCGTTCGCGTACTTTTTTGCAAATTTTTTCTATGAGAGCGAATTCTTAGAAATAAAGTTACTGGAGAGTTACTGGCAAGTTACTAGATAATTTGTAAAAAAACACAACTCATGTATGTGTGTATGTGTTGCCACCACTGTGCATGCATTGCTTTGTATACATATACTTTCTTAATTACATATGAAAAAGCATCCGAGACGTGCAAAACGCCATCCGAGTAGTGGAAAATGCTTCATTCTAATACGCGAGTATTTGGATTGAATGGAAAAATCGATTTTGTTAAGACACTTCACTTGATTTAAATACGAACATTTTTAAACGGTAATAAATAAAAAAATGTTTATTCTTATAACGCGTTTTTTTTCAGTGAAGGATAATGTTATTATTAGCTCAACCTAATATTACCGGCGAGAGTTTTTCTACGCACGCACGCAAGTTTATCTCATTTGATAAACCCAAATCAATTTGCGTGCGTGATTTCTCGGAGTTGCATTTCTGTCAAATTTACAGAAGTTTGCTGAAAAAAATTTGAATTCATAGTCGCGCCAAAATGCCAATTGAGCATAAACGTCTTGGAATTCAAGTTAGCTTTTTACGCACGCATATAAGGTTGGCCTGTAACAATTCTGCCCGATAAAAATTGGGCTTCAAAGTGCAGAAATTTGTACTATGGTTAGGATTGCATGTGGCGGCCTCGGTGTTTCAGTCAACACCTCAATCTCTAGGTGTTGTAATAATAATAAAGTCCGGCGCTTACACATTATGTTAAAGTTTGGCAGAACTTCTCGCGAATTTGTCGCGTGGGCCTTAATGTTGTGGCACAAAGGGGGTGCCTACAGTTTTATGTCGACTCTGAACGGCGATTGTATTTTATGGGAAGCTGTTTTTCATTTTCAAGGTTTGCGCACACCACTACACCCCAGCGGCCTATATGCGAAACCTATATTCAGATAAATTTTTTGGATTTTGGTATCGATATTTGCAATATCGAGTATTTTTATTCCGATATTAATGGGTACCCGATATTTTTAAAGCGATACTTTAAATGAGTACCATATCGATACTTTCGCTTCGATATCGCTGAGGTGGCCAAGAGGCCATCAGTTGGAAAGGAAAATACAAAAACAAAATATTTTCGTTTCTGGCCAAGTTGACGTGTTCGGTAATCATTGACTAGACTTTTAATCATATTAAGTTTTATGAGAGAAAAATAATTACATTTATCTAAGAAAAAGTAGAAATAAAAACTAGCGATGCATCCAGTTTTTCAACAGACCTTTGACAAATAATATTCGATAGTTACGATAGCGTATTCTATTGATAACTAGACGTTGAACATATCCGCTGGAAATACCTATTGAAGGATCTCACTCTTCGACTTTAAATTACAAAAGATAGGGGACGTAGGTGGACCATTTTAACGTAGCACAGGCAAAAAATTTTGGCTACAATTTGTCATTTTGTTTGCCACATATACGTTTTACGTTTTATCAGTTCACTTGCACAATATTCGCATTCGCAAAAGCTCCGCATCGATTATTGCGAATGCGAATGTTAAAATTAATGCGGAAGCTCCACTGTTGTGAATGCGAATGCGAATATTCGCAACAACCCTGGTTTGAAGCTTTGATTTTTATGAGTCTCGGTATATACTGTCCTATCTACATATGTATCTATATACATTAAATGATAGCCGTTTTCGTTGTTCGGACTAAACTCAAACAAAAATGTATGGTCCTATTATATCCTACTAGAAAACTCGCAGGCTGGTCCTGTAGTAGAGTTATTTATAAAAGTCGTATTTATTAACCGATTTCGTTCTAATTTTAAATGTGAGCTATGTCCCTGTATGATGAAAAATTCTTTTGATAAAAATGGACGCGCTGGGTGGCGCTGGAGTCGGGGTATTTGGAGTCCGTGTTTTTTATACAATCTGGTTGAAATTCATAATACGTATTCATCTTACGATAAGCAAAGGTTTTGCAGAAAATGGACCCAATGGATAGCGCTGCAGCTGAAATATATAGAAACCCCGTGTGTTTGGCCTACTTTGGTCGTATGCTTAAGTAATACGAACTTAATTTTCAGATGGCTAAATGAAGGATGGGGTTAAGTATGCATAGAAAGACCGCAAAATTGTGTAAGCGCACCTTTGTTTGACGCGCTCAAGCACCCTTTGCGATCCTGCTTCTTCCTAGAAACCAGTTCATAAATATTAACACGAATTGTAAAAGTGGCGAATTGACAAGGAAAGATCACGGTAAATATATCAATTGCTTAATTTGTACGATATTCATGAGCTCACACGACTCATTTAGCCAATGTACGGGAAAACTTTTCATCCTATGGGACAGCGAGGATTCTTGGCCCTCCTGTAAAAGAAAACGCTCATCTGTTCTGTCATCTTTTGGCTTACGCATCCGACCAATGTTGTAGTTGCAAGATCATAGAAAAATATTCACATGCTTGGCAGAGATCTCACAGGTGGGAATAAGACCGTCGGTAAAGCTCATGACATCGAAAGGAATTAGTATTCCATATGGCATCACAGCGCTAATATTCATGGCTTATGTGTGAGGAGGATACCGCCTTTTAGTGGTAGCCCCCTAACCTAAAAATTTTTGCTTTTATGACTGTTTTTGCTTTTAAACGCTATTTTGCATTGGCCAACGCAAAAGTTCTTATTAGCCGCCGCGAAGCAAGCTAGCAAGTAGCTTTAATATTTACTGATTTATCAAAGATTTCGTATTTCTCCAAATTACCGTTACATGGGATGTGGGCGTGGTTATTGTCCGATTTTAAAAATTTTCGGCCATTTGGTATCCTGTACCGTGCCAAGTTTGGAAGAAATCGGTGCAACGGTTACCAAGATATACACATGTAACCATAAGCGGGCGTGGCTACGCCCATTTTTCAAAAATTCATAATATTCTTATTTCCCCTCTTAAAAGTATTGCAAATATCGATTCTGAGTGAATAATCTTCAGTAGTTACTAAAATATCGCAGTTTTTGTATTTCTGAAAATTACCGTTATATGGGAGGTGGGCGTGGTTATTGTCCGATTTTGCCCATTTTCAATACCATCCGTCCTACGCCAGAAAGAAGTACACGTACCAAGTTTTGTTAAGATATCGTACGGACGGACGAACGGACGGACGGACAGACAGTCACCGCTTAATCGATTTCTCTTTCCTCCTGATCGTTTATGTACACATTTGTCTATATCTATCTCGATTCGTTTTGCCTGTTACANTGTTAAGATATCGTACGGACGGACGAACGGACGGACGGACAGACAGTCACCGCTTAATCGATTTCTCTTTCCTCCTGATCGTTTATGTACACATTTGTCTATATCTATCTCGATTCGTTTTGCCTGTTACAAACAACCGTTATGTGAACAAAGTTATAATACCCAAGTGCACAAATGCGCTCGGGTATAACAAATAGCGTTATATAAAATATTATCTATACAAATGTGGGGGTTCTAATTAGAGCAACAGAAACCAAATTAACAATTTTTAGAATTTTTGTCTGTCTGTCTTTCTGTCTGTCTGTATATTTGTACTCGCATTACTTGAAAACTAGAGCATGGAATCGAATGCGGTTCTCACCGATGTATATCTAGAGGTTAAATTTAAAATATGGAACAAAAAATTAGAGAGTTGCCCCTGTTTGAAAATTACAGTTTACGTAAAATGATGCGATAAAGTAAATATGGTAATATGGCTGCCAAAAAAGCAGGTTTAAAAGGTTTACAGCTGAAGACATTTTTTTAAAGGTTGTCACCTGTTAGAAAATTTGAATTTAATTTAAGTGAAAAGATAAATGAAATATTGCAATATGGGAATCAAACTAAAGAGGTTAGGAAATTTTACTGCCGAAAATATTGTTATGGTGGTAGCTAGCTCTTTGAAAAATTTTATTCATTTAAATTGGTAAATTAAATTAAAAGATTCAATACGGATATTAAACTAAAGAGGTTTTAGAAGGTTTACTGTCGAAAATATTTTTGAAGAGGGTGGTATTTGAAAAATTTAATTTACTTAAATATTGAATTAGTACACATATAAAGAAAGTGCACGGTATGTAGAAACTCCAAACTGTAGGGAGTGAAGGATGGTTCGGTGCGCAGAATTGGAAAGCTTTTGACTGCCATTCACCTGGAGTTCCCAGAAGTGATTCTTGTGCGTACAGTTGACATCGCAGCTCAGAACGTCCGGATATTTATATCCACGTATCCTCTGGGTAGCAACCAAACACCCGCTTGGAATCGAGCTAAAGTGAGAAGGCGTAAAACTTAGCATGCGCTGGGTTTGGGCCCCCCACGTTAAAATCCCGCCCAGTGAAAAACAAAAAGCAGCCGCGGATGAGACCCCGTTCTTCTGATGACGGTCACGCCAAACGTATTAGCGACTATGATTTGAGAGTAGCCACCTGGAATATCCGGACCCTTAATGAGGAAGGTGCCTCTTCCCGGCTGATTGATGTCCTCGGGAAGGTTGGTTGGTTGGTTTAAGTGGATTGTCACTCAGGTGACAAGCAATTAGCAAGTTTGCCATTTTGATTCCACAACTCGTGCAACCTACAGCCATTTGGCGGCTTTAATAAATTTCAGTACGTCATACAGAGAGAGGCTGCTGCACTCTGAAATATTCTTCAGGAATGGTTTGCCGAGTGTTCGACTGTCTCTTTTGAGCCCGGGTCATCGCAGCTCCGAAAGAACCTATTGAAGGGCAGTCCTATCCTTTCGGCATGTACCCCAACGGGCCAGTGCCTTGTGCACACTGCACTAAGTTTGTAGGCATTTGTTTTGCTCATTCCTAAGAGAGCTTTGGTTTTGAGTGGGTCGTAGGACACCCAGAACTGCCGGGCAATTCTGTAGGATCCTGTGCAGTTCCACCTCTGCCTGGCCTTCGAATGATAAAATTCGGTAATTTTTGTCTTAATCTCCCTGAGCGAGGCGCCCATGTCCACCTCGTCGGACATATCCAGTGCGGAGCCGCTCCTTGCTAGTTCGTCCGCTGCCTCGTTTCCGTAGATGCCCCTATGCCCCGGAACCCATATTAGGGTAATTTCGTATTGATCAGAGATATAGGCCAGCTCTCTCCTACATTCATCCACTAGCTGAGATCTAACAGAGTTAGAGGAAAGTGCCTGAATAGCCGCTTGGCTATCCGAGAGGATGTTCACTTGCGTTCTCGCGGGTACATTGTCTTTGATGTACCTTACTGCCTCCTTAATAGCAAACGTTTCGGCCTGGAAAACGCTTGCATAGTCTGGTAGGCGGAAGGATAATTTTAGGTTATATTGCTCAATGAAGACCCCAGCACCAACCCCGCATTCCATCTTTGACCCATCCGTAAAGACAGTTAAGCCCTGCAAGTACCCGAAATCTTCCTGATTCCAGTCACTGCGGCTTGGGAATTTCGTGCGGGGTTTGTGGTGAACCCAGGTCTTCGACAGGATATAGTCAGTGGGCAGTGCTTTAATTTCAGACGGTATTGCGTCTAGGATGGAACCGTGCCCGAACGGTCTTTCCTTCCAGAGCCCCAGGGCACGCAGTCTGATGGCGCTGTTAGCAGCTGAATTCTCGATGAAGATATCTATAGGTAATAAGTCAAGAAGGACGTTCAAAACGTCCTTCGGACAGGATCTCATTGCGCCTGTTACGCTAGCGGCTGCTGACCTTTGAATTCCGCCTAGCTTTTAAACTACGTAATCGTTAGTAAGGGCTGGCCACCAGACCAGCGCCCCATAAGAGATTGTGGGTCGGACTATAGCTGTGTACATCCAGTGCACAATTCTTGGCTTCAAACCTCATCTGTTGCCCAACATTCTCTTGGCCGCATAGAGAGCCACCGTGGCCTTCCTAGCACGCTCCTCAATGTTTGGTTTCCAGTTAAGTTTGGGATCCAAAATAACTCCAAGGTATTTCACCTTCATTGACAGATCCAGTTCCGTTCCTCGGAACCTTGGTTTATTAAAATTTGGTAATTTTGTTTTATTTGTGAAAAGCATAAGGTCAGTTTTCTCCGGGTTTACGCTAAGAGAACAGCTTATGGCCCAGGAATCTACTATCTTTAAAGTCCTTTCCATAATTTCACTTATGACCGAAGGAAACTGACCCGATACCAGTATCGCTACATCATCGGGGTAAGCCACCGCTTTGATTCTCTGAGAGTCCAGCTTTACGAGCAGTTTGTTTAAGACCATGAGCCATAGTAACGGTAATAGCACTCCTCCCTGTGGGGTGCCTCTCACTGCATATACGGCCCTGCTTTGATACCCCAGTTCGGCATGTATTACTCTGCTCCTTAGCAGAGACACTATGCAAGCCCGGACACAGTGATCAATCCCTGTTTCCATAAGTGCCTCATGGATGGAATCTACACTGACATTATTAAAGGCCCCCTCGATGTCTATAAAGGACGCCATTGTAAATTGTTTATAGTAAAGCAAACTCTCAATTGTACGTACCACTTCATGTAGGGCAGTCTCCGTTGACATCCCTTTCAAGTACGCATGTTGAGAGCATGATAAATGGGACGTCTTGTCCCTAACATACAGATCCAACAGCCTCTCAAACGTCTTGAGCACGAAGGACATTAGGCTTATTGGTTGGTTTTCCCGCTTTAGGAATAAAAATTACCTTAATCTTCCTCCAGCTTAACGGAACGTGGTTCAGTATTAGGCACCCTCTAAAAATTGTTTCTAGGACTGGAATGACCATCTCAGAAGCTTTCTGAAGCATGACTGGTAGTATTCCGTCCATACCCGGTGATTTATAGGGTGAGAATTTGAAGATAGCAAATTTTATTTTTTCCCTCTCTAGTAGCTCCTCTAAGAGGTCTTCGGAGAGGGTTGGTATATGGTCTGGGGCATCGGTTTCCACTACATCGATTTTGCACCCTGGAAAATGTGTATTCAGAAGGATATCCAGCGACTCCCCAGCCGACTCGGTCCATGAACCATCTGACCTTTTTATATATGTTGGCTGTGAGTGCCCTTTGGCAAGGATTTTGCTTAATCTCGCAGATTCCTTGGTATCCTCGATGGATTCGCAGAATTCCCTCCAGGACGCCTCCTTGGCGTCCCGTATCGCTTTTTTGTATTTCTTTAGGTTCTCTCTGTATAGGTCCCATACCTTAATCCTGTAGCATTCGTTGAAGGATTTTCTTACTTGCTTCCGTAGCGCTGTAAGGTTCTCATTTCACCAGGATGTGCGCGCTTTCTTGCCATACCTCAGCGGACAAGCCTTCGTAAAGGCTTTCCGAAGGCCTTATTCAGGCTTTCCGCTTTGGCGTCCAGCTCGCCTCTTGTAGGAATGTCTTCAACTGGTAGTTTCTTCAATTCTTTTCCAATAACCTTTTGAAATAAGTCCCAATCTGTTTTACGAGGGTTTCTAAAGGGAGTAGGCGTATCCGCCGCAATATTTAGCTCAAAGAGTATTCGACGGTGGTCCGAGAGGGTCTCTTCGTCGGATACTCTCCATTTATTGACCTTTAGGCTCCCCTCGGTCAGCAGAGTTAGGTCTAGGACCACTTCCCAACCGCAAAAATCAGAGGTACTAGGAAATATGAAGGTGGGAGTACTACCTCTATTGCAAATCCTAAACGAAGAATCAATAATAAATTGAAATAGCGACTCACCTCTTTCGTTGGTTTCCGAGCTGCCCCATAATGTATGCCGTGAATTGGCATTGCAGCCGAGTACCACTGGACTAACTCCTGCTAGCCTTTGTAAAGTGCCGACTTCCTGTGGCGGACACGGCCTGTCATACACGGCCATGTATACGGATGATATAAGACAGCTTTGTTTATTCATCAACTCCAAGTTGACGACTGTAGTATCCGGTGAGCTGAAATTGGAACATAAGAAAGCTTTAATATGTTTTTTAACCAATACACACGCGCGGGGTTTACCTGATATATTAGTGTAGAAGAGGTTATAGCGGGCGTCAGTGAGTCCCTTAACCTCTAGGTCCCTTACCCAAGGTTCCTGTATCAATGACATGTCGATGTCTTCCTCCCTTAGGAAGACCAGGAGCTTGTCCGAGGCAGCCTTAGAGTGCCTAAGATTTGCCTGGACCACCTTCATCGACTTTCTCGGCATTGTTAACTGGCCCTGTGCCTGCCAGCACCTGGTTGGCATCTTCAGCGACCTCTTTGTCCGCGGTAACCTTGAAGTTCATATCGCCCAACATCTGGTTGGCATCCTCGATATCAACCTCTGGAATCGGCTCATTGGAGCGGAATATTTTTAGTGTCTCTGTTCTCACCCCGAAGAGCAGCTTGTTGTCCATTTTTTGCAATGACCCAATATTTTCTTCGTTAAGCCTCAGAAGGTACGAAGAACTTTGCGCGCCCTCTAGAGGCTTAAGGAATCGGTTGGGTTGGGGGAACGTCGGTGCGGGCGTCTGCGCATGGGAGCTGCAGCCCACGGCCGCCACACGAACTACGGGTGAGCAGCCGCAGACTCCAGTCCTATACCCAGTACCCCTCTTGGTTCATGGTGCTGTGCCTGGCACACCAGTATGACTGACATAGCATCACTCAAGCCCCAGCGGCAAGGAGACCGACATGATGAGGGAAGACTAAGGCTGACATCCAGCGTTGCCATTTTAGCCGTTTTCCGGCTAGATTTAGCCGGTTTTGATAGCAACTAGCCGGAGAAAATTCGATCTAGCCGGCAGCCGATTTGTTAGCCGGTTTGTAAAAAAAAGTTAGCCGTTTTTAGCCGATTTTACTATTATTTTCAGGTGCAAAAAGTAAACAAGTTGTTCGAAAGCAATAATGCAGACCCAATGAAGATTTTTAATGACAAAAGTAAGCACAAACGCTTTTGACCACGAAGCCGAGTAAATAATTCGAGAAAATGGTCGCTATTTTATTATCACTTTAATAAAGGAATTACGCCAACGCCTCCCTACAAATATTGCCACACTAAAAAAAATGACTTTTTTCGGTTGGAAATGCATTAAGAGTAATTAAACCAAAAGTATTTGTTCAACTACAGCAACAAAAACACAAATATAATGCCGACGAAATAACATCCATAGAGATGCAATGGCAATGGTTAACGTTACATACCTGGAGTAATTTAGACTCAACTGTAAAATTTTGGGCCGAAGTTTATCAATTTCGAAATGCCCTAGGAGAAAACCCTTTTGCTGACCTTTCCAACCTAGTTTTTAGTTTTCTTTTTTTGCCTATAAGTAATGCAGAAGTAGCGCGAATATTTAGTTCAATGAATATAATAAAAACTAAGCAAAGAAATCCAATGTGCGTTAAAACGTTAAACGCTATTTTATATATAAGATACGGTTTAAAACGTGAAGAAAAATGCTGCCATAATTTTACTGTAGATGACGATCTCTTAAAATTAATGAATTCAGGT